>NC_083318.1:112010751-112310751 GCF_963455315.2 Globicephala melas | reverse complement strand
GCAATGTGCTTTGCAGGTCTGTTCATCAAGAGGTAGAGTCCAAATTCCCATCCCTTTAGTTGGCCCTCAACTAGTCGAATGTGGCAGAAGCAATGGTGTGCTAGTGCTCAGCCTAGGACTTGAGAAAATTTGCAGGCTTGCCTCTTTTGGGACTACTTCCTCCATCTGATAAGCAAGCCATGACTATATAGCTAGGGAGTGAGAGACCTCGAGGACAAGAGCTGTCAGCCCAGTTCTCCCTGCCGAGGCCCAGACAGGTGAGAGAGCCCAGCCAAGATCAAGACCCGACCTGAGGCTTCAGACCTGACCGGAAGCTGGTCTACAGCTGATCACAGACACATGAAGGAAGGAGCCCAGCAGAGCTCAGCCTAAATCACCATGAGAAAAATAAATGGCCAGCTGATACAAATACGTTGTAAATTGATGATACCCCGTTGTCCTCAGTTAGTGGTGTGACACCTGGGAACTGAGTCAATAAATTCAAGACATAAACACATGAAGCCACATCTCTATATGGACTGTTATCCCTTTTTTTTTTTGCGGTACGCTGGCCTCTCACTGTTGTGGCCTTTCCCGTTGCGGAGCACAGGCTCCGGATGCGCAAGCTCAGCAGCCATGGCTCACCGGCCCAGCCGCTCTGCGGCACGTGGGATCTTCACGGACCGGGGCACGAACCCGTGTCCCCTGCATCAGCAGGCGGACTCTCAACCACTGCGTCACCAGGGAAGCTCTGAACTCTTACCTTTAAACTGTCTTTGACATTGTGTTTTGCAAGGCCATACACGAATCAGATTGCTACACTGACTTTCAGTAAGTTTTAAAAATTGTTTACCATATAAAACACATTTATATTTATATTTTATATTTTCTTCTATTGTGTAGAACTATTAAAAAAGTGTTCTTGCTTGATTAATTGGTGTGTTCCCTACATTAAAGTTGAAAACCAAAAAGAAAAACCATAAAAGATGAACTCAACAAACTCCACATACTGAAAACCAAACAAAAAGGCCATGTATGTGTACATAACATTGTGAAAGGTCATCCATTCTCCTGTATCTGGGCATTTCAGATCAGTCAAGGATCATTCTATCAAAGCGGAGATATAAAGTCCTCTCCCCACCACCATCCCAAACCTTTCATATTACTAAATTTTATTTCAGCGATTATAGATCAATGTCCAAATTCATCAAAAGCCACAGAGCAGGCAAATGATAGAATTTTAAAGTTAGAATGAACTTCAGAATTTCCTGAGTGTGGTGTAAAAAAGTAATCGTATATGAAGAATCTTATTCTATTCCTGGCTGTGCCCCATAGACCTTCTTTAATCAATAGTTTTTGATCAGTAAAATGAGAGTTTCAGTATACATGGCTTCTTTGTGTATAGGGCAATTAAAAAAATTCCTCTCTGAATTCTAAAGGATGGTGAAGAAGAGTTGAATTGCTGAGGGTTTTTGAGAGGATAAGTGGGGAAATAGAGAGAGGGCACATGTCATTAGATGGATAAAAGAAGCCCAATGGGGGAATTTGGGGAAGTTTCTTTGATATAGCATGTGAGTTTCCCTATAAATCTTGCCAATACTTTCAGGATGGTCCTAGAGATTGTCATACTGAGTGAAGTAAGTCAGACAGAGAAAGAGAAATATTGTATGATATCATTTATATACGGAATCCAAAAAAAAATGATACAAATGAACTTATTTACAAAACAGAAACAGACTCACAGAGAACGAACTTATTGCGGGGATGGGGGGGTAGGGACGGTGGGGGAAGGGATAATTAGGGAGTTTGTGATTGACATGTACACACAACGATATTTAAAATGGTTAACAAACAAGGACCTACTGTATATCACAGGGAACTCTGTTCAATATTATGTAACAACGTAAATGGGAAAAGAATTTGAAAAAGAATCGATACATGTATACGTATAACTGAATCACTTTGTTGTACACCTGAAACTAACACAGCATTGTTAATCAACTATACACCAATTTAAAATAAAAAGTTAAAAAAATAAAATAAAAAAAGAGGAAAAACACAGTAAAACTAATATTGAGGCAGGTTGGGAAGGGGTAGGGAACAGACTGAGAAGTATAACCAAGTGTATCTAGGGGCTCTAACATATACTAGAGGTGAAGAAAGAAGCTGTCCCCCAAAGCCCAGCCATGTTTGTCTTATGTAAGATTCCCTGCACGTTTAAAAATCTCTGGCTGTAAAGGCTGTCCCTGCTTCACAGCATTTATACTAAACAACAGTTCTCTTTATTCTAAATTCTCTAACTCAGAATTTTTGATGAGCCATTTGAGACCTGGTTAATGTAGATCTCTGTGCTATATACAAAGGATTCGTCATGGAAGTAAATGGCACAAACAAGATCATAAAAATGACACTCAAAGTGCTTGAAAGAGCAATTTTCAAATATCCTAAAGACTTTAGGAACACAATCTAATCAATTGTCCTCCATAAAACACGTTAAAGTCATGACTGGTGACGTAAAAGGATGTCTCTATATGTTTTTTCTAATTTTGTAGAATAATAGGAAGACATTGCCTTTTTAATGTGTGAGTTACTACAAGATTTAGGGAAATTGGCTAATAATTTGGCAGGCTGATTAGATGAATTAGTAAATTAACCCAAGCTGTTGTGTACATGTGTTAAGTCCTCTGAGATGGGAATTTTTAATTGATTCCTCAAGGGTTCTTGTTAAATGGCAAGATGGCTGCTTGACTGTTCAAGCAAATTAAAAAAAAGAAAAAAAAAAAAGGAGTCAGTTAACTTCCCTACCAGTGGGGACATCACAGCCACTGAACATTAAAGTTCCAGCTGAAACTCAAGGCTGGTTAGTTTCATTTGCTCTCCTCCTGTTCACCTCCCAACTTCCTACATCCCCAATGCCATTAATCAGTAATGGCAGGTCCCTCTTGTCAGCTACTCTTGCCCATACTCGAATCTCCTCCAGTTCATTTTTCCTTATCTTCTGCCCCCGTCCTCCACTAGTTCTTTGTGCATCATTCTGTCATGTTCTCATTTCCCCTATAAAGCTCTGAACACATCAGTTTAATGTAATGGAGTAGAGTGGAGAGGGGATGGGATGTGATCTTCCTGAGATGGGTTCAAATCCTGCTACTCTGTTTAGTAACTGTGCAGCCTCAGGAAATTTACCCAGCCACAGTCCCTGTATCCTCATTTGTAATCTGAGGGTACTGATAGCTAACTTGCATGGCTACTGTGGGAATTCAGGATGATATAGATAAAGCTCCCAGAACTTAACACACAATTAGTAGCTTGAAGGATTTTCTCTGCGTGTTCCCTTTTACTGAAACCCGCATTGACTCCTAGTGACACTGTTTCCCCTACAACACTCTAGGTGTTGCTCCTGTATTTTGGCTTCTTGCAAAGGACTCAGCGTTATCCTGTCTCCCTGCAGCTTCATCTTGGCAATTTGGGGTACTTTTCATTGAACTCTCCTCTGAAGGACATGCTGCCCACTTGGACCTCTTGGTTCCCAACAATAAAAAATTTATATAATTTATAAATTAAATAAATTTATATAATTATATATCTAATTTTCACAAGAAAGCTGGGTGGCAGGAAGAGCCAACGTTATCTTGATGAAATATACAGGTTCTTTTCAGTGTTACCTCTGGGGCATTTCTTCTCAGTCTTCAAGGACTTGGAAACTTGGCTCACAGTTTCTCTGTTCCCTCCAACATCTTCCCTCCAGCTGTCATCTTAAGTGACTTTATGATATATACTTATGAGTCCTCTAACAGCCTGTCCTCATGCTGATAATCACCTCCATTCTACTTTACCAACTCCATTTACAGCAACACTTTGGACCTTTTAATCACTTGGAACTGCTCCTCTGAACATCTGAATTTTGAAATGACTCTCTCTGCGCATAACCTTGTATTCTTTCTCTTCTCAAACTCTTTGACTCCCAAAGAACATGTTCTTCTGCCTCATCGCACACTCCTGCTTCTCAAATCCTTCCTAGTCTTTCAGTCTATTAATGTCCTCCCACTTCATTTCCCCCATAACCAGCCTGAATTTCAAGTATGTGCTCATTCATTCATTCATTCGATTGTTCATTTGTGCATTCATTCCACATTTATTAAGTGTCTTTTGTCTGTCAGGCACTGTGGTAGGACTTGTAAGAGACCATTATCCTAGCCCTGAAATGACTCGGGGTAGACTGGTCAGCCTTCTTCATCACTCTTGGATTCCTTATCCCCTTTTCTTTCCTTTGTTTCCACCTGGCAAAAAATCTGTTTTATTTATTTATTTGTTCTTGTTCTTAGACCTTCTGGCTCCAGTCATGGCTGGAGAACAATTTATCTCTTTAGGACTCCTTGCCTGAGCTGGGTCTTCAGTGCAAATCCAATTCCTCAAGTACCAGAAAGCCTTGTTTCTCTGCAGCTACCTTTCCAGAACTTAACTCTCTTCTCAAGCCTTTACCTGGATGGTCTCTTACTGTATGTTCTAGCCTGATTTCACTGAGAAAATAAAGTCTATCACTTATGAACTACCTCAATATCCCTCACTCTTCATCTATGCTTTATTCATTGTTTTTAAAGAAAAAGATGAAACAAGATATGATGTAATATGCACAATGCGCTTCTCCATAGGTACTTTGGTCCCATCTCCTCTGGCTTCCACCTTGATTCATTAACTTATGTGCTCTTTCAATCTTCCATTCCTCCTCCTCCAAAAGATGGAGGAGATGTACCCTCAGCCTACAAGCATACTAAACAAGCTTTCTTTTAAGTCTGCCTGTTAGTCAGGCTTCCACCACAAAATTCCATTAAATTCCATTCCATCTTCCCTCATTGCTTTCACTTACCAATCTCTCCTTCACTCTGGGTAGTGTGACATCTGCCTCCCAAACTAATGAAGTTGCTTGAACATCTAATTGCCAACACCCCAGCAGTCCTTCAGGCCTCTCATTACTGCAAATGATTGACCATCTCTTGTGTTTATTCTGACCCAGTCTACCATCTGGCCAGAACTTTATAAGAAGGAGCTCTGGCAAAAATCCTGGACCTTTTTTGGCTTTTTCCTGTCCTGATCCTTCACATCCCTGGTTCTGCATTTACTTGATGTTCGACCTCTTGCTCCATCTTTGATCTCCAGTCAGCATTTATCACTTGAATCTTATGACAGATTTGCATTTTCTGGCTTATCTTCAGAACATGTCCACAAAGTCTGATACAGTTCCAGACCCTGTAGTCTCACTTGATGGCTCGTTAGCGTATCTGGTCTCCTTGCTGGCTCTGGTCTGAACTCTTCTGAGTGGGCGGGAGTCTTAAAGCCTCTCTTCCCGTGTTTTTCATGATACTCTTCTCTCTTGATGCTTTTTATACTCCTCTAACCACTCTTTCAAGTATCCTGTGAAATCTCTTCTTCCTTTTCATCTCACTCTATACATATTTCTTGGCAGATTTCATCCACTCCCATGGTTAACCATCATCTCTATGTTGCCAACTCCCAAATTTATAATTCCAATTCTGAATTTTTTTCTGAGTTCTGCATATGTAATGCAAACGACACACTGGATAGCTTCTCAAATTTGGACTTCAAATTCAACATATTTAAAAGCAAATTCATCATCTCTTTCTTCTAGCCTGTTATGTCCTCTCATGTTCCCCATGTCAGCTAATATTACTTTAATGTCTACACCTAACAGCTACTTGAACTTTATGCTTTTGAAATGCCTCCTCTGGTTGGTCTCTTGTATCTGTTTTTGGGTCAGTTTCTTCTGCTGCAGCCTAGATCAGCTCTTGCAATATCTCTTGTGTGGATTTTTCCGATAGCCTGGTAACTGGTTTCCCTCTCACATCGGCTTCCCTTTCCAAGTTATTTTCCACTCTGCATCAGAGTTTACCTTCTAATGGAGAGTTTTGTTTATGCCACTCTGCAGCTTGAAAACCTCTTCTAGATTCTCCTGCCTATATGGTAAAGGCTACCCTCTAGCTTGGCACACAAGGTCGTTCATAATCTGACCCCTTCCTTCAATTTTGGTCTCAATGCTCACATGTGTGCCTGTGTTCTATTCTGTGCTCCGTTTATGTTAGACAACTTTTGTTCCTGCAACTAAACCCAAGATTTCACGTGTGAAGCTCTGTGTATGCTTCCTCTTCTATCCAAGGTGACTTTGCTTTCCTTCCTTCCAACTTAAACCTTAATTCAATGCCATTCTCTGATATAGTGATTTCTGAATAACCTTTCCTAAAGCTTTCTGTTGTGTCCTCACAGCACTTATTTCTCTCCTCCAAATGCTGACTCAGGGACCCAGGGTCCTTCTTTTGGTGGCTCTTCCATCTCCTGGGCCTCAGAATGTTCCACTAGATTTCTGCATCTGGTTAGAAGATGAGGGAGCTAAATGGAGGATCACATATACGAGGGTTTTATGGCATACATCACTGCTGTTGACAAGCCAGTGGCCAGAACTCAGGCACATGGCTGCAGTTGATTGCAATTGAAGCTGAAAATAGTCATCTTACTGTGCCCAGGAGGAAAAGGGAAATGGCTTGGTGAACCACTAGTGAATGTCTTTCCACACGGGCACGTGGGAGATGATTAGTATATACATACTTTTGTAAGGTGAATGAATCAACTTAATTATTACAGAATGGGCATTCCCTGAGGTAAGTCTATATCAATGTTCCTGCCTTTCAAATTCCTTATTGGCTTCCAACATTGTAATTCAAGAAAAATAAACATTATACCATATGACCAGTTATACCACTGGTCCAGAAATTGATTTTACTGCTTAACCAAATATTTTCATTAATAAAATTTATGATATATAACTCCTATTGACATTATAAAATTTCAGAGGGGACAATTATCCTAAGAACACTAACAGTGTAATGAAAAGAATCTAATGTTTATTCCACACAACAATTTACAGATCACTCAAAATTACCTTATGAAATTGCCACGTTTCAGGTTATTAATTTCAGAATCCGTCTCTTTAACAATGTGTTTGGGAATGGCAGACCCTGTGCAAAGTGTGATCCTACTGTGTGCAGTAGAAGGAGCCTTGGGGGACTTGAGGTCCGACTGTACTGTTTCTTGGCTGGGTACGACTGATAAGTCAATTTGGCATAAATGTCTTCATCTTCATCTTTAAAATGATGGGGTTTTTTATTTTTTAACATCTTTAATGGAGTATAATTGCTTTAAAATGGTGTGTTAGTTTCTGCTTTATAACAAAGTGAACCAGCTATACATGTACATCTATCCCCATATCTCTTCCCTCTTGCATCTCCCTCCCACCCTCCCCATCCCACACCTCTAGGTGGGCACAGCACCGAGCTGATCTCCCTGTGCTACACAGCTGCTTCCCACTAGCTATCAATTTTACATTTGGTAGTATATGTAAGTCCATGCCACACTCTTACTTCATCCCAGCTTACCCTTCGCCCTCCCTGTGTCCTCAAGTCCATTCTCTACGTCTGCATCTTTATTCCTGTCCTGCCCCTAGGTTCTTCAGAAATGTTTTTTTTTTAGATTCCGTATATATGTGTTAGCATACAGTATTTGTTTTTCTCTTTCTGACTTACTTTACTCTGTATGACAGACTCTAGGTCCATCCACCTCACTACAAATAACTCAATGTCGTTTCTTTTATGGCTGAGTAATATTCCATTGTATATATGTGCCACATCTTCTTTATCCATTCATCTGATGATGGACATTTAGGTTGCTTCCATGTCCTGGCTATTGTAAATAGAGCTGCAACGAACATTGTGGTACATGACTATTTTTGAATTATGTTTTTTTCAGGGTATATGGCTAGTAGTGCAATTGCTGGGTCGTATGGTAGTTCTATTTTTAGTTTTATAAGGAAACTCCATACTGTTCTCCATAGTGGCAGTATCAATTTACATTCCCACCAACAGTGCAAGAGGGTTCCCTTTTCTCCACACCCTCTCCAGCATTCATCGTTTGCAGAATTTTTGATTATGGCTATTCTGACCGATGTGAGGTGATACCTCATTGTAGTTTTCATTTGCATTTCTCTAATGATTAGTGATGTTGAGCATCCTTTCATGTGTTTGTTGGCCATATGTATATCTTCTTTGGAGAAATGTCTATTTAGGTCTTCTGCCCATTTTAGGTAAGTATCGATATGTATGTTCCTATTACCATTTACTTAATTGTTTTGGGTTTGTTATTGTAGGTCTTTTTGTCTCTTGTGTTTCCTGCCTAGAGAAGTTCCTTTAGCACTTGTTGTAAAGCTGGTTTGATGATGCTGAATTCTCTTAGTTTTGCTTGTCTGTAAAGGTTTTAATTTCTCTGTTGAATCTGCATGAGATCCTTGCTGGGTAGAGTAATCTTGGTTGTAGGTTTTTCCCTTTCATCACTTTAAATATGTCCTGCCACTCCCATCTGACTTGCAGAGTTTCTGCTGAAAGATCAGCTATTAAACTTATGGGGTTTCCCTTGTATGTTATTTGTTGTTTTTCCCTTGCTGCTTTTAATGTTTTTTCTTTGTGTTTAAGTTTCAATAGTTTGATTAATATGTGTCTTGGCGTGCTTCTTCTTGGATTTATCCTGTATGGGACTCTCTGTACTTCCTGGACTTAACTATTTCCTTTCCCATATTAGGGAAGTTTTCGACTATAATCTCTTCAAATATTTTCTCAGTCCCTTTCTTTTTCTCTTCTTCTGGGACTCGTATAATTCGAATGTTGGTGTGTTAAATGTTGTCCCAGAGGTCTCTGAGACTGTCCTCATTTCTTTTCATTCTTTTTTCCTTAATCTGTCCTGCAGTAATTATTTCCATTATTTTATCTTCTAGGTCACTTATGTGTTCTTCTGCCGCAGTTATTCTGCTATTGATCCCTTCTAGAGAATTTTTAATTTCATTTATTGTGTTGTTCATCATAGTTTGTTTGCTCTTTAGTTCTTCTAGGTCATTGTTAATCATGTCTTATATTTTCTCCATTCTATTTCCATGATTTTGGATCATCTTTTCTATGATTACTCTGAATATTTTTTCATGTAGACTGCCTATTCCGTCTTCATTTGTTTGGTCTGGTGGGTTTTTACCTTGCTGCTTCATCTGCTGTGTGTTTCTCTGTCTTCTCATTTTGCTTAGCTTACTGTGTTTGGGGTTTCCTTTTCTAAGGTTGCAGGTTAATAGTTCCTGTTGTTTTTGGTGTCTGCCCCCAGTGAGTAAGGTTGGTTCATTGGGTTGTTTAGACTTCCTGGTAGAGGGAACTGGTGCCTGTGTTCTGGTGGATGAAGCTGGATCTTTTCTTTCTCATGGCCAGGTCTGCGTCTGGTGGTGTGGTTTGGGGTGTCTGTGACCTTATTATTATTTTAGGCAGCCTCTCTGCTAATGGGTGGGGTTGTGTTCTTGTCTTGCTTGTTGTTTGTCATAGGGTGTGCAGCACTGTAGCTTGCTGGTCGTTGAGTGGAGCTGGGTCTTAGCATTGAGATGGAGATCTCTGGGAGAGCTTTTGCCAGTTGATATTATGTGGAGCCGGAAGGTCTCTGGTGGACCAGTGTCCTGAACTCGGCTCTCCCATCTTAGAGGCACAGGCCTGACACCTGGCCTGAACACCAAAACCCTGTCAGCCACATGATTCAGAAGAAAAGGGAGCAAGAAAGAAAGAAGACAATAAATGAAAGTCATTAAAAAAAATAATTATTATTAAAAATAAAAGAATTAAAAAGTAATAAAAAAAAGAAAGAAAGAAGAGAGCAACCAAACCAAACAACAAATCCACCAATGATAACAAGGCCTAAAAACTATAGTAAAAAAACAACAAAAAAAAAAGAAAAATGGACAGACAGATCCCTAGGACAAATGGCAAAAGCAAAGCTATACAGACAGAATCACACAAAGAAGCATACACATACACACTCACAAAAATAGAAAAAAGAAAAAATATATCTATGTATAAAAAAAAGGAGGAAGAGAACAACCAAATCAATAAACAAATCTACCAATGAGAATAAACTCTAAATACTGAACTAAGATAAACATAAAACCAAAACAAATTAGATGCAGAAAGCAAACCCCAAGTCTACTGTCGCTCCCAAAGTCCACCACCTCAATTTTGGGCTGATTCGTTGTCTATTCAGGTATTCCACAGATGCAGGTACATCAAGTTGATTGTGGAGATTTAATTCGCTGTTCCTGAGGCTGCTGGGAGAGATTTCCCTTTCTCTTCTTTGTTCGCACAGCTCCTGGGTTTCAGCTTTGGATTGGCCCTGCCTCTGTGTGTAGGTCGCCTGAAGGCGTCTGTTCTTCCCTCAGACAGGACGGGGTTAAAGGTGCAGCTGATTTGGGGGCTCTGGCTCACTCAGGTCGGGGGGAGGTAGGGGTACAGAGTGTGGGGCGAGCCTGCGGCGGCAGAGACTAGCATGATGTTGCACCAGCCTGAGGTGCGCCGTGCATCCTCCCGGGGAAGTTGTCCCTGGATCACGGGACCCTGGCAGTGGTGGGCTTCACAGTCTCCCCAGAAGGGGGGTGTGGATAGTGACCTGTGCTCGTACACAGGCTTCTTGGTGGCGACAGCAGCCTTAGCATTTCATGCCTGTCTCTGGGGTCTGCACTTATAGCCACGGTTCGTGCCCGTCTCTGTGGAGCTCGTTTAGGTGGTGCTCTGAATCCCCTCTCCTCGCACACCCTGAAACAATGGCCTCTTGCCTCTTCGGCAGCTCCAGACTTTTCCACGGACTCCCTCCCGGCTAGCCGTGGTGCACTAACCCCCTGCAGGCTGTTGTCACGTCGCCAACACCAGTTCTCTCCCTGCGCTGTGACCGAAGCCCAAGCCTCAGCTCCCAGCCCCGCCCGCCCCGGCGGGTGAGCAGACAAGCCTCTCGGGCTGGTGAGAGCCGGTCGGCACCGATCCTCTGTGCGGGAATCTCTCCGCTTTGCCCCCCGCACCCCTGTTGCTGTGCTCTCCTCCGCGGCTCCGAAGCTTCCCCCTCCGCCACCTGCAGTCTCCGCTCGCGAAGGGGATTCCTAGTGTGTGGAAACCTTTCCTCCTTCACAGCTCCCTCCCACTGGTGCAGGTCCCGTCCCTATCCTTTTGTCTCTGTTTTTTCTTTTTTCTTTTGCCCTATTCAGGTACGTGGGGAGTTTCTTGCCTTTTGGGAGGTCTGAGGTCTTCTGCCAGCGTTCAGTAGGTGTTCTGTAGGAGTTGTTCCACATGTAGATGTATCTCTGATGTATTTGTGGGGAGGAAGGTGATCTCCATGTCTTACTCCTCTGCCATCTTGAAGGTCTCCCCAGAACGATGGGCTTTTAATGGATAATATTTTAGCCCTCTTGTAATTTTAACTTTCACTTGTAGAGTCTGTTTGAAAGTGCTGGTTAATAGGGGATAGGGTGGTTAATAGACTATTAGAATGGCAGTCAATGGAGAGTTTACTATTTAAGTTAGTTGTTAAATAAAATTGTGTTTGGTGTTAGAAATGTATTAATCATCTTTAAAAGCAAGGGGAAAGTACTATGTAAAATTATGTAAGGTCCGCTTTATTGCTATACGTATAATCAGACTGCAGCACTGCAATTATTGGGCCATGTGCCAGGCCTGTTCCTCTCTCCAGTGCTCATGCAACATCACATACCTGCCAGGCTGCTAAATGGTCTACCACTGAGAGTAACCAATGGCTTTCGTTATCTTAATAGCATCATATCTTAAGATGATATTATTGTAGCTGAAATAACTGTTTGCTTACTGGCAAAGTGTGTTTTGCAATGGTTTGCCAAGAATTTGTTCAAGGACCATGTAAATAGGATTAGCATCCAAGAAAATGCATCCTTTCTTGGTGTGGTGTAGGTTGTTCTAACCTACCCCATAGCTTAGATGTTTTCCCACCATCCTATCCAGTGTTAGGAAATGTAATGGCTTGAATTTCATTTTTGCTTCTGATAACACTCATGAAATAATAAAAGATTTTACATTGTTCCAGAAATTTATGCCAGTGAAGTCAATAGTGTAGATCAGTTATTACAATGTCTCTGTAGTGGTCTTGAAAATGTAATGACAGAAACAGGCTCTCAGACATAGAGAACAGACTGCTGGTTGCCAAGGGGGAGGCTGGATGGGGGAGGGTTGGACTGGGAATTTGGGGTGAGCAGATGCAAACTATTATACATAGGATGGATAAACCACAAAGTCCTACTGTATAGCACAGGGCACTATATTCATTATCCTGTAATAAACTGTAATGGAAGAAAAAAAAAGAAAATGTAACAAGACTTGGCCTGAACACCTATGATCCAGAACCTAATCTACCACTCATTAGGTGTGCCATGGTGGTCAGATCTTTTAAGCCTCCTGTTCCTGACTTATTATTTATGACATGGGAATAGTATATTCATTTATTTATTGAGCATCTTCTATGTGCTTGGTGCTCTGTTGGGACTGGGGAAATACTGGAAAACAAAATAAACCCCCACCTGCATTGAGCTTACATTCAAGTACAGAAAGACAGATAGAAACCAGTGCTACTGGGGAGAGAGATACTATTTTATTTGGGGAGTGAAGGAAGGGTTCTGAATAGGTTACATTTAAGTGAAACTTGAAGAAGTGAGGGAGAAAGCCATGTGTCTATCAGGGCAAATTGTGTTTCAGGAAGAAGGGAGGGCACTTATAAGAAGCCTGAGAAGAAAATAGGTTTTTTTTTTTCACCTTCATTATAGGGCTGCTATGAGGATCAAATGAAATAATATATGTGATCTGTATATTATTATGTATTATCGTCATCTTCACTACTGTTGTAGTTAGTATTTTTATAGCTTATTCTTGCAAAATGAAGTTGTATGGTTCATTAAAAGAGAAATTCTCTGACAGAAAACTTAAAGGACATGTAGAAACTGCCATAATCTTGAGGTTCATAGTGAAAACACACTTTACCTTCAAAGAATTTAGGAACTACTAGAAGAAATCTGTGGGGAAAAAAGCAGAATATAAGAGGAAATAAAGCAAGGCAAGGGTTAGGTTGATGTCAGCAGTCTGGTGAATCATCTCTGAGATCTGAGAATTCAATGATTCTTGCAACATTAAGATTGATTTCTCTGCTAAGGGATCCTTCTCTCTACATCATTTCCCTCTTTCTCTCTCCTTCTCTTTCCTTTCTTTCTTGTTTATCCTGCCTCTTGCACACAAATTTTGAGGTGGTTCACAAGGAGAACACAAACAATAAATAGTGGTTAAGAAAGAGGAACTTATAACGTCACATAAGTATAGCTAAGAACACATTTCTTAATGTTCAATTAACACTATTATAGGTATTTTCATGACAAGTTAAGCAGCAGGCACATTTTATAATTTTCTCAGATAAACAGGAGTGCAGAGAAGTTGGCTCCTTGCTTCTGCTTCTCTAATGTTGGGGAACAGTTGTAGTGAGTACGGAAACACCATCAACACCTATTTTTTTCTATATGTACATGAACAAGTGCTCAAAATACTTTGTGATGTGAGACGGGGTATTACAGACATATAAAAAAATAACTTGGGAAACAAAAAAACAGAACTGAAAGAATGTTTATTAAGACACACAATGAGAGAGAACTGCTATAGGGAGATGACTTAGCATTAATTGAAATACCCATTCCTGGGGTAAGTCACATAGTATTTAGTCATGCCTGTTTATAATACCACCATCATGCATTTTAAATATCATTGAAAATTATAAATATATTCCCAAGCTTTGACACTAACCTCTGCCATGATCTGAAAAGCAGAACCTCTTTTGTAATGATTTGTAGACAGTAAGTTCTATATCCTTTCATTGACTCATTTATTTAGTCATCTTAGGTTCAACATTTACTATGCTTTCCGTGTACCTGCTGTATAACTTGAGGTCATGGTTTTATTCTGCCTGGGAAAAAAAGCAATTTCTGGAGGTATAGAACACTGGGCTTTTAATTGCTTTAGTTGGCAAAGAGAAAAGCATTTCCGCCTGAGTTCTCCCAGGTCTCTTTTCTCAAGTTTATGCCAAGTGCTACTCCCATCCCCCGCCAGATCACTCCAAGGAGATTCAGGATTGTTAAACTTGAGGACACGGGGAGGGGGAAGGATAAGCTGGGACGAAGTGAGAGAATGGCATGGACATATATACACTACCAAATGTAAAATAGATAGCTAGTGGGAAGCAGCCGCATAGCACAGGGAGATCAGCTTGGTGCTTTGTGACCACCTAGAGGGGTGGGATAGGGAGGGTGGGAGGGAGATGCAAGAGGGAGAGGATATGAGGATATATGTATAAATATAGCTGATTCACTTTGTTATAAAGCAGAAACGAACACACCTTTGTAAAGCAATTATACTCCAATAAAGATGTTAAAAAACAAACAAACAAACTTGAATGTGCTTAAGGCACACCTGGAGTACTCGATACAAGGATAGAGATCCTGATTCAGCATGTCTGAGGTGCTGCCCAGAATCTAAATATTCCATAAGAACCCAGGTGCCTCAGATGGTCTGTGGACCACACTGTGAGAAACACTGTTTAAACAAATTTACTCAAAGGTAAAAAGTCTTTAAAGGAACTGAACATTGTAATGAGAGACAAGTGGCTGGCAGGTGATTCTGCTTGAGCAGAAGGCAGGGAGTCCTGTGACACTGGCCAGGGCAAGAGAAAGGATTTTAACATATAATTTTTATAAAATAAAATTATGAGTAAATCTGGTTAGATGGAGCTATGGTGGGTATCAGAAAAATACATATCGGTTGATTAGAATTAGAAAAGCCTTGAAGGAAAAGGGAGGATTTTTCTCAGGAAGATATGGGTTCCAAAGGAGGAACAATTCCTAAAGAGCTACTCCAGTTACTATAGCTCTACAACAAACTACCCCCAAACTTTATTGCCTAACCAAAAAACAAACAACCCAATTAAAAAATGGGCAGAAGACCTAAAGAGACATTTTTTTCAAAGAAGACACACACATGGCCAACAGGCACATGAAAAGATGCTCAACATCGTTAATTATTGGAGAAATGCAAATGAAAAGTACAATGAGGTATCACCTCACACTGTAAGAATGGCCGTCATTAAAAAATCTACTAATAACAAATGCTGAGAGGGTGTGGTGAAAAGGGAACCCTCATACATTGTTGGTAGTAATGTAAATTGGTGCATCCACTATGGAAAACAGTATGGAGGTTCCACAAAAAATTAAAAATAGAGTTACCATAGGATCCAGCAATCCCACTCCTGGGCGTATATCCAGAGAAAACTATAATTCGAAAAGACACAGGCACCCCTATGTTCATCGCAGCACTATTTACAATAGCCAAGACATGGAGACAACCTAGATGTCCACTGACAGATGAATGGATAAAAAAGGTGTGAGATACACACACACACACACACACACACACACACACACACAATGGAATACTACTCAGCCATAAAAAAGAATAAAGTAATGCTATTTGCAGCAACATGGATGGACCTAGAGAGTAAAAAACTAAGTGAAGTCAGAGAAAGACAAATACCATATCATAACACTTATATGTGGAATCTAAAATATGACACAAATGAACTTATCTATGAAAGAGAGACAAACTCACAGACATAGAGAACAGACTTGTGGTTGCCAAGGGGGTGGGAGGATGGCGGAGGGATGGCTTGGGAGTTTGGGATTAGCAGATGTAAACTATTATATATAGAGTGGACAAACAACAAAGTCCTATTGTATAGCACAGGGAATTATATTCAATAACCTGTGATAAACCATAATGAAAAGAATATGGAAAAGAATGTATATATATGTATAACTGAATCACTTTGCTGTACAGCAGAAATTAACACAATGTAAATTACTATACATCAATTAAATAAAATTTTTAAAAAAGTCAGTGTTTAAAACAGCATCCATTTTATTACGCTCATGGATTAGGAATTTGGATAGGGCACATGGGGGCCAGCTAGTATCTGCTGTAGGGTATCTGGGACTTCAAGTGGCAAAACTCAAAGGCTAAGGGTAACTCAATGGATGGGCCTGGAATTATCAGCAGGCTCTTTCACTCTTGTGTCTGGCATCTGGACTGCACGGATTAGAAGATCAGGGCTGACAATTGGAGTTTCCACACATGGCCTGTCCATGTAGCTTGGCTTCCTTGCAATATGGTGACCTCAGCATATTTGGACTTCTTACATAATGGCTCAGAGCTCCAAGCATGACTGTTCCAGTAAACAAGGTGGAAGTTGCATCATCATATGATTATGGCCCAGCCTCAGAAGTCACACAGTATCACTTATGCCAAACCCTACTGGTTGAAGCAGTCACAATCCCACCCAGATTCAAGGAGAGAATGAAACTCCTACAAGGTAGTGGCGAAGTCATATGGTAAAAAGAGCACATGGCATGAGGAATATTGATGTACCATCCCTGGCAAATAAAATCTGTTGGGATCTAGGGAGTTGGGTGGCTGAAGGAATAGGAACAAAATGGATAAATCAACAGTAGTAAGTTTTTTCAACGCAATACCACATCGTAGTGAAATGAGTGAACTACAGTACACACATTACCGTGGATGAAGCTTAGAAACACTGTGTCTTTAAAAGTGCAAGTTCTAGAATATTTACAGTATGCTACCATTTTTACCAAGTTCAAAATAGTTAAAAATATGTAACACATTTTTCTTGTTTAGGTTTACCTACATATGCGATATGACCCTAAAGAAAAAGCAAGCCAGCGAGAAAAAGGAAAGGAAACTTTGAAAGAGTGGTGATTTCTGGGGAGTTCTGGGTGTTGAGATGAATGAATGGAGCAGAATATACAGGGGAATTTCTAGGTTCCAATGCTGCTCTACTTTTAAGGTGGGGGATGGGTGTTTATCCCATCCTCTACTCATTTATTGCTATTTTGCCCATGCTGACTGAGTGATTAGTTTACTTGTTCATTCAACAAATATATCTATATATTGAGAGCCTTGTATGTGACCGGCATGTATGAGGCAGTGAGAATAGAAGGATGAATAAGGTAGTCATGGGTCCCATCTTTTCAGAAGGGGTTTATTGTGAACGAGTACACAGTGGAGGAAACAAACAAACAGGGAATGACGTATAGTGAGATAAGTCCTCCCATAGGAGACCAGAAGCCGTGAGTGGCACATGACCCAGACTCGAAGTCAAGAGAGATCTCTGTAAGTAGAAAACATCTCCACAGAGATCTGAAAGATGAATAGAAAGCGGGAAGAGCATGTACTCTTGGAGGGTTTGTATTATTGAATGAATTTGGAAGACAAAGCAGGAAGTAGCCAGAGGTAAGCTAAGATATTTAAATAGGGTCTAGCTCCTGAAAGGCATTGGAAACTGTTTGTATTCATAGGGACTCTTGCTTGCAAGGACCTGGAGCACACCTCAACGAACCCAAGTGAGAAGATGATTTTTATCATAAATACACTGTACCATCTACAGAGCCCAAGGACACGGGAGGGTTTCATTTACAGAGACATCCGAAACCAGGAACGCAAATGCCATGAGCAATCTCTTGCGCTGTTCATCTTGGTGTACCGCCTTTCTCTCTGCTGACACCTCTGCTTCTGAAAGTCACATAATAGAAAACATGACCACTGACTCCCTCAGTCCAGGTCCTAAAATCCAGGGGAAGAAACCTATTAACTGTGGCTGGAGTAATAACGCAGCTCTCTCGGAAGCCATGTAGAAAGATGGGAGCAATTGCTCTAGAAAGGATCCTCCAATGTCCACGTCTCTCTGTTAAGGATGGTACTTTTTCCCTAAAAGTAATAGAGTTTTAATAGGATGACAATATAACCTGATCCGCATATTAGAAAGATGAATTTGTCCAGAGTTTGGAGAATGGTCTGGAGTGGTGGTGATAAGGTCACAGAGAGAAAGATGAGTTGGAAGCTTGCTGCAGGGGAGAAAGAATGTGTTGTGAGACACTGAAGACTTGGTAAATTTCTGTTTATTTTCCACTAGACTTGAGTGTTTCAAACGGTGTCATTAGAGCAATTTTCCGAAAAGTCTAGCACCCAAGGAGGGGTGGGAAATATCTTTGTAACCAATAAAATAGCCTTCTCTAGGAAAGTAGTAAGGCCCCTTCCTTGTCTTGATTCCTGCAGAACAAATAGAATTCTGAGATGTTTTGAGGCCTCTTTAATGTCTGCATTCACCCTTTTCATTTTATTTTCACTGCCACAGTCAGTGGGTATGTCCAGGTTTGGGAACCCCCCCCTTTTAGAAAAAAACATAAAAAGTTATAAACACAAAATTAGAAGTGGAAGTAATTTTTACTTAGACTGAGATAAGGAATCAGAGCTGACAAATACCACAAATATTACAAAATCCATTAAAAAATGAAACATTTTTATTAATTCCCTGCTTGATATACCTCATCACATTATTTTCACCTGAATCATGTATTTTTTGGCTACATACTTGTTGATTATCACTTTATAAGCTAAGGATTGTGGAACATTTTCTATAGAGAGACTAGATAGATAAGTCTTTTCTCCAACTTGGTGGATTGAAATTTTAAAAAAATTATTAATAGTTTAAAATTTTCTTTTGCCATCACAGATCATTATTGGTAATGTCACATAAATTGTTCTCAATTGTAAATTGTTCTCTAATTTATGAAAGAAACTGTCAATTTTTTTTCCACAAATGATTTGCTTTAGACTTTCTGTGAGGTGGGGCTGAAGGTTTGTGTTATATAAACCTAGGAATTTTGATAAATCCCACTTTGTACAACTCTGATTTAAAAAGAAACAAAGTATTGTGTGTTTATAATTATAATACAGTTAAACAGTTATAATGCTTATGCTGCATTGTTGAATAAATTGCCTGCAGGAGAGAACATCTATTTTGATTAGTTACCAATGAGAATCAAATCATCCACTTCTAACTTTACACATCTGATGGTTAGAAGAATTTTCTACAGACCGGTTCTGGCTCCATATATTTCAAATTTGTTTCTCTTCCATCACCTACACCTTTGGGACCTGAGGGCCTTGAGGGATGTTATAATACAATTTGTGGTTCTTTTCCTTCCTGTAGAGTTGGCACTCGGGCATGGAGTATTTCTGAAATTGTTTCTGCACAAGGAAAGATGCTAATAACTTAAAAATACAGGGAAGTGAATGAAAACCATATAAATATACCTCACTAAACCCAAACTAAATTTCTCTCCCATTCAAATTCCCCCTAGTCTCATTCCCCAAACGCCCACAATCTCTCTAGAGTACAAGAGAAAAGTGACACGGAAGGAAAGTATGGGTGGATCATGGACTGAATGTTTGTGTCCCTCCAAAATTCCTGTGCTGAAGCCCTAAACCGGATTGTGATGGTGTCAGGAGGTGGGGCTCATGGGAAGAAATTAGTGTTAGATTAGGGCATGAAGGTGGTGACCTCATGATCAGATTAATTTGTGTCCTTATAAGAAGAGGAAGAACTCTCTCTGTCTCTTTCTCTTTCTCTCTCTCTCCACCTGAGCACACAGGAAGGGCCCCATGAGTGCGTAGTGTCTCAAATAACCTTCTCCAAGCCAGGAAGAGGGCTCTCACCAGACCTTACCATGCTGGCACCCTGCTCAGACTTCCAGCCTCCAGAACTGTGAGAAAATAGATATCTGTTGTTGAAGCCCCTCAATCTATAGTATTTTGCTATGGAAGCCCAAACTGACTGATAGGTAGAAAGAGACAGTAGTCTTCATCAATTAATACCTTATTTTTGAGAAGTTGACAACACCACGTGATTATGCAAAGCTATTGCTATCTTCACATCATTTCTGAGGCCCTGGATGAGGCTCATGCAAGGAAGGAACCAAAAATGAAGCTTCATCAGCTTCATGGTAAATTCATCTCTGGCCACAACCCTAATTCTAGCCCTTAATACTTAATGCTCAAATCATTGCATTAACCTTCCAGTGAATTTCTCTGGATCAAGTCTCCCCTCTCAACCAGCTTGCATAACCACTGCAAGAGCAATAATCTTTCCCAGATACAGCTTTCACCATGACCTTTTTCTGCTGAAAGCCATTGGACACCTATAAAGCCTAAATCCCTTAGTCTGAGGTTCAAGGTCTCTACAATATGGCTGTAATTTTTGTTTACAAATTTTTATTCTGTGTTTTCCTACACAATGGGAAAAACAAGTGAACAATTATTAGCGGCCTACTTAGTTACAGGCTTTTCCCCAAATGTTAATATTTTAAATTCTTGAAACAATCTTGCATGATTTACAAATGAGAGGGCAGAGTTCAGAGACAACAGCTAGGATTGGAGGTGGATCTGTCTGGATTCAGTTCTCCTGCTCTTTCTATTGTACAACGTGCCACTAGCTTAGTCCTTCACCCTCAGTGTGAATTTAGATGTGGTTAAAGCCTCCATTTAAATCTCATTCTCTGGGGAAATCTTTTCCAGTTTACTGCCTCCTCTATGGCCCTTCCCTACTCTGAACTGCCACAGTATTTGGTATCTTTATTACTCAGTGGGCATGCATTCTACTTGGCCTTGTATTTTTAACTTATTTCACTCTTATGTATCCCAACTCTAACTTGGTTGTAAGCCCTTTAGAGGAGGAGAGAATGATTTAATGAATGAATTGATGCTTTTGTGTATAAATTGTTAACACCTGACAAGGCTCCCTATCCCACTTAATCTATCATTTTAGAATGAGTATTTTTTTTGTTAGTGGGACCCAAGATTAAGGTAAAATAAAGGGCAAGAGCCAGCCACACTGCCTCTTGTTGTTTCTCTATCTCATTATTAGATTATTAGGGCAGGGAGAGTTGCCACTGGGGTTTGGTGTTAGATTCTTCTCAGAAGTACAGCTGCTGATTGACAAGACCTCAGAGAATATTAAAAATATTAAATGAGCACCAGTTGGCACTAGCTGACACAAGGATGTTATTCCCCAAAGCACCAGTCTCAGGGGTGACCGACACGCCCATCAGCTTTCACAATCATGACAGAACACAAAAGAGCTTGGTTTCCTGGGGATTCTGAGCACTTTGAAGAAGAAGTTGAAATTTCCTGAATCACTCTGACATGTGTCCCATGTTCTCTAGTAGAGTTATAAGTTTACCTTTCTACCATATTTACTGTTAGTCTTTATTTTTCATAAGGGGTACTAAATTCAATTCTGAAGTTTTACTTCCTATTTTCAACTTTTTTTTTTATTACAGAGCATCTGAAATATATACAAAAAGTAGAGAGACTAATATAACGAAGCACCATGTAATCATCACCATCACAAAGCTTCTAAAATTAACATTCCATGGTCAATCGTGTTTCATTTTTCTGCTAGTTCTGGATTATATTGAAGCAAATCCCAGAAATATATTATTTCAGGCTATACTTCTTTAAAAAATATCACAGGGCTTCCCTGGTGGCGCAGTGCTTGAGAGTCTGCCTGCCGATGCAGGGGACACGGGTTCGTGCCCCGGTCCGGGAAGATCCCACACGCCGCGGAGCAGCTGGGCCCGTGAACCATGGCCGCTGAGCCTGCGCGTCCGGAGCCTGTGCTCCGCAACGGGAGAGGCCACAGCAGTGAGAGGCCCGCGTACCGCACAAAACAAACAAACAAAAAAGACAAAGTAAGCCTTTGACAAAAGAAGCTTAATATGGGAAATTTAGTGATAACACTTTTAATATGACAAATTTTTAAAAAATTATGACATTTGAGTTATATTTATTTATTTAATTTTCCAAAAAATAATTATGCAAAATATCTCTTTCGTCTAAAAATCTTGAATGTACAAATCCTGAGTAATGTCAAAGAAGACAAATATTCATCTTATTTATCCTATTCATATACTGTAAGCTAGCTAGTAGGAATAAGTAAAATATCCAATAGTAACAAACGTGGATCCCGTGTCTTAGCTGGAAATCAACTCTGTTTACCTAATTCATGTTCTACTAGTTCAGTTCCTTAGCAACACATCTGTGGAATTTGACTACAGAATGGTCACTGGGTCATTGAGATTTCCCCAAGTGCAATCTCTGAACTTTGGATCCGATTAGGACAACCGAGTCATATATAATGGGGAAGAATATGTTGATGTCAGAAGTCACATCTCTTCCCCCAACACCTCTCTCTCTCTCTCTCTTTTTTTGTTTTTTGCGGTACGCGGGCCTCTCACTGTTGCGGCCTCTCCTGTTGCGGAGCACAGGCTCCGGACGCGCAGGCCCACCGGCCATGGCTCACGGGCCCAGCCGCTCCGCGGCATGTGGGATCTTCCCGGACCGGGGCACGAACCCGTGTCCCCTGCAGCGGCAGGCGGACTCTCAACCACTGCGCCACCAGGGAAGCCCCCCAATGCCTCTCTCTTGATGTCAATTTTCCTCTCACCACTTAAGAGACTGAAGGTTCCTCACAAACTTGGAATGCAGGGCAGATGAAGAAAGTAAAACAGACAGTTGAAAAGACATTTAAAGAACCTATAATGAAACATTCAATTTCTTTATCTTTTTAGTTTATGATGTCTCATTGTCTCTTAGAAAGGATTCATGCTCTCCTCCTGGTTGCTATGATGAGACAGATGTGGAACTTTTCATTTTCCTGGATTGTGTAGATGTCAGCTGTCATCTTTAGTGAATGTCAGCTTACAAGACAGCTCCGTTCAGGCTTTTTCTTATTTTTTATTTTTATAATAGTAAGAAAAAAATGACTGATATGAAGAGAGCGCTGGATTTCTAAATCCCGCTGAGGGGAAATCCTCTGCAGAGGGGTAAGTGAGGAGGGAACTAGAAGCGTTAGGCTGGGAGAAGGTGTAGGATCTTCTCTGAATCTGAGAAGGGGGGCAAGCTGGTGGTTTGGGAGTGTGAAGAGTAGTAGAAATCTCTGCATTGTTTCCTCCCTCTCGTGCCCCTAGAGAGGTAGGACCATAGGTGTCGGGCTCCCATTCTCAGCAAACCCCACCCCCCACCCCCACATCTCAGCTCTGGGGCCACCATGTGGTTTGGGCAATGAGCAGCCTACCTGACATGATGACCAGCACAGGCTAAAAGAACAGTGGACTTCTCAAAACTTCTTAGCCAAGTGAGACTTCCATGATCTACACTGAACCTGAATGAAGGGGGCTGATGGAGCCCCAGTAATAACCACAACTGATTTGCCTACAGCCTATTGGTTAGATTAAATAATATTCAGAAAAATAACAAATGTGGCACTTCTTAAACTTGAGATGTGAAGTAAAACTGATGACAGCTGCATTTTATACTTTGCCTAATTCTTTAAGAATCCTCGTAAGTATTAAGGAAACTTTCTTTCAATGGGATTATAATATTCATGAGTTTGAAGCTTCTTTTGGGTCATACGTTATGAACTGAATTGTGTTCCCCCCACTGTAAAAAAGAATCATATATTTAAGCCTCAAAGCCCCCAATGTGATGGTATGTGGAAATAGGGCCTTTAAAGAGATAAAGTTAAATGAGGTCATAAGGGTGGGGCCCTAATCCAATATGACAGATGTCCTCATAAAAGAGAGAGAGATCCCAGCAGTGTGTACACAGAGGAAAGGCCGTGTGAGGGCCACAGCATGAAGGTAGCCATCTACAATCCAAGGAGAGAGGCCTCAGGAGAAACCCACCCTGCCAAGACCTCTGTCTCAGGCTTCCAGCCTCCAGAACTGTGAGAAAATGAATCTCTGTTGTTTAAGCCACAGTCTGTGGTATTTTGTTATGGCAGCCCCAGCAAACTAATATGCCATAGTTAATACTTTGATGTAGAGGTCTTTATTCTCACAGAAAATCTACAGTATGGTACTCTAGTAGAAATTCTCCAACTGTGTGGAGTTGATTTATTTTCTATTGGCTAAAATGATTCACTTTCTGGAAAGAGTGTCGCAAAGAGATACTGGGATGCCATTGACCAAACACACAGAAAGAGGTTGCTGCTCAAAGAGGGACTAAAAATAATGGGGTGAGTAAGCATATATGCAGGACGGGGAGGCTCTATCACTGCAAGTTAAAACAGGAAATACTTTCCCCAGAGACTGTGGTGATGCGAGCATCACATTAACTTTTGTTAATATGGAGGTGCTGAATCCATGCTAGTTAACCAGGGAGACTATATTACATTATAAACATTACTTTCTTACTGCCATATTTGCCTGTTTTCTGCCATTACAATTCTTAAAATCTTTGAAGATTGAGGGTCAATCTGCTTCTGATTTTCTAGGCCTCTAAAATTGCTAGTTAAATTTCATATGTGCTGTCAAAAACAAAGAAGGGAGAGAAGACAGGAAAAATACAAAGACAAGGAATATATACTGCTAAACTATAAGTTCCTAGAAGTCAGGGGTATATCATTGTCTCCTTGAGATTATCAAACACTGTAATTTGCACATGGTGGGCATTTATGAGAGGTTTATTGAATTGCCTCTCCGAGACAAAGAAAAGCACACAGCTAATACGACTGTAGAATAAAGATGAAGTTTTGCATATGCCATGTGAAATCCATTTTATCACTTTATAATTATACATTATATAGGAGTAAAAATATATAGGTAAGTTTTAGCTGGGCTAATCTACTGACAAAAATGTAGGCATTTCTGAATTTCTAGATATTTCCAAATATCTATGGTATTAAATATTGTGAAGAACTAATGAATTGATTATCCCAATTG
Source organism: Globicephala melas (assembly GCF_963455315.2). Taxonomy (NCBI): domain Eukaryota; kingdom Metazoa; phylum Chordata; class Mammalia; order Artiodactyla; family Delphinidae; genus Globicephala; species Globicephala melas. The sequence continues at coordinate 112,286,174 of NC_083318.1, read as the reverse complement.
GTCACTTTTTACTTGGTTCACTTTTTTTTTTGCGGTACGCGGGCCTCTCAGTGTTGTGGCCTCTCCCGTTGCAGAGCACAGGCTTCGGACGCGCAGGCTCAGTGGCCATGGCTCACGGGCCCAGCCGCTCTGTGGCATGTGGGATCCTCCCGGACCGGGGCACGAACCCGTGTCCCCTGCATCGGCAGGCGGACTCTCAACCACTATGCCACCAGGGAAGCCCCTTTCCAGCTTTATTGAGATACAATCAACAAATCAAATTGTAAGACAGTTAAAGTATACAATGTGATGATTTTATATATATATGCATATACATATATATGTATATATGTGTGTATATATATATATATATATGCACACACACACATTGTAAAAGGAGTTCTCCTACAGAGCTAATTAACATATCCATCACCTCACTTATTTACTTTTTTTTGGTTTACCTTTTTCAGAAATATTTGATATCAAAAAATTTCTCCTTGTTTAAGAACAAATAGCAGTGAAGATTAATAGTGTCTAAGTTTCCTAAATATATCATCCTGGTAATGTGACCATTTGATTTATAGTTTGTCATAAATTAGTATATATCATTATAATAATAGCATATATCATATATTAAAATGAAAAGCAAACCATTATTTTTTTTTCTGGGTCTGGTAGGCTCTCCTTTAAATTTTTAAAAAAATATTTTATACAATTTTTAACGGTTACTTTCAATTTACAGTTATTACAAAATGTTGGCTCTATTCCCCGTGTTGTACAATACATCCTTGAGCCTATCTCACCCCCAATAGTTTGTACTTCTGACTCCCCCACCTCTATATTACCCTGCCCTCAACACTGGTAACCACTACCAGAAGTCAGTGAGAATTGAACAAAAGTACACAGTTCTATTTCTGTCGTAAAACCAAACACACAGTAAATTTCCCTCCATCAATCTATCACGTCACCTCTCTGCCACATACTACAAAGTATACACCATGTTTTAAGGTACAATTGGAACTCAGGGGAGGGAGAGAAGGACCTGGTGGAATATGGGAGTGACGTTACCGATGCTGCAGTACAAGCCCAGCGTGTGTGTGTGTGTGTGTGTGTGTGTGTGTGTGTGTGTGTGTGTGTGTGTTGGCTGAATTTTAGCCATGCTCTCTGCAAGCTCAGCAGCCCAATCATGATAACAGCAATAACATCAGAAAGCATTTACTTAGTGTAGATAAAACATAATCTTGTGCTAGGAGGTTTAATTCATATGTTTAATCCTATCAGAATATCAGGGCAAAAACAAAGTCTAGCTCGGTTTCTACCTAGAGGAAAAAGTCTAGTAGTAGGGACTGTCTTAACCAAATGATGTAAGAAATGCTGGAGCAGAACTGTCACCCTGCCAATGTCATGTATCAATTTAACCAGTACCTAAAACGGTGGTCAGGAAACTGGGTATTGGCTCTAAATGTGCCAGGAAAAGAAGGTACTGGGCACTCAGACAGCAGGAACCGACTTTGAAAAGAATCTAGGCACAATACAGCACAACACAAGCCTCAAGAGTTTACCAGAGCCCTGGTACATTTCTCTTTCTCTCTGAAAAAGGAAAACAAAAACAAACATCCCACTGACATGGTGCTTAGTTTTTACTGAGCCCTTTCTATCAGCTGTTGGACTAGGTATTATCTCTGTAACAGGCTCCTCCAGACATTCTAGTTTATGGGACTGTTGGTGAGTGTAAATTTCATGTTCTATTCTAGAAAATCTCAATTAAGGTTTTTATAAATTGGGTGGTCTTATTCAAAAGGCTACTGAATTTTATATTAAAAAAATCAATATTATATTTAAACTAAATTTGAGATATTTTTTATATTTATATACAGCTAGTTTATTTTCATTTTGTAATTTGCACAAGCTCTGAAGGATAGTAGATTTTGGCTCCTAATCAACTCTCTCATTTTTAAGACAGGAAGTAAAATGAGATGATTATTTGCCTTTGGAGGAAAAAAGGAAGTCTTTGCCATGATTCTATCTGCGAATTACTGGTTTTCTAAATCCCACAGAAAGAGCAGCATTCAGTTTTAAACTGTTAAATAATACAAGGACACCGTAAATCATGAATTGCTTTTAAGAGAGAATGTAATCTATGACATAATTAAAACCAATAACTTTATTATTGTCTATTAGAGAAAAGTCCACCTCCCTCTTAACGTTCAACGTGAACAAGTCTGAACATTTTTTATGTGAAACATATTTTTATGTGAAGCCATAAAGCCCCAAACACAAGTATGGTGAAAGACTAAAGAGAGAAGTAATGGAGATTTTGGTTTCTTCTGCATGTGAGGTGAGCATATCTACTTGTCCTAGACTGAAGTAGCGTGGTGCAGTCACCCCCAGTTTGTAATATGTCTCTTTTTCTTGGAAGAGCTGGTTTTAGGGCACTTGTCCCTTTACGGGGTTGCAGCTTCAGTTAATGGCATGGGTGTGATTTTACCCACAGGAAGCTACGTTTTTTAATCTCTCTCCTTTGTCCCTTAGTGTCTTTCTTATTCCTGGAAGGCTGCCTGGAAAGAAGGGCATTGTAGGAACCACAGCAGCCTGTACTTCCACAGTTCTGTTTCATGAAGAAGGTCAAGGTCATTTACACTTTGGCTGTAAAATGTAGAAGCTGACCTCCAAACCAAGAGGAAGCACCAGCTTTACAATTTGTCCAGGAAACTCCAATCTTAATATTTCAAAGATGTACATGCTTGATAACGTTTTGTTTTTTTTGTTTTTTTTTCGGTACGTGGGCCTCACTGTTGTGGCCTCTCCGGTTGTGGAGCACAGGCTCCGGACGCGCAGGCTCAGCGGCCATGGCTCACGGCCCCAGCCCCTCCACGGCATGTGGGATCCTCCCGGACTGGGGCACGAACCCGTGTCCCCTGCATCGACAGGCGGCCTCTCAACCACTGCGCCACCAGGGAAGCCCTTGATAACCTTTTAAACATCAACTAGGTCAAGGAGCGTATTCTGTGGTGACTACTTTGCATAGTTCTACAGTGTAATGTACTTTGAAAATTACGGAATCAATGGAAAGAAAAGACTAGAATCATTTCAGTAGAATTGGATACTACACCTCAGAATTCAAAACTCATTTTGGTGAGCAGTGGAAGGTAAACTTGACACATATGCCCTAATTTACCTAATAAAGTCTTAAAAATGCAGCAAGACTATTAGTTAAAATAAACTTTCACATAAGTACAGTAACTTAGAAACGCTCTGAAGATCAGTGTTTTTGGCTTTGCCTGTTGCCTCTGCAATTTACTTGCTACTCCAACTGTACGTGCTGGAGAACGTATCAATTACGTTATGGCTTTTTCCTGGGGAAACCAAGTCATCTTCTGAGTAATGACATGACTCCGATGAAACTGGTCCAATAGTTTCAAGCCACAGAGCACTTTCTCTGTTATACATAGTCATGGTTCATTTATTGCAGAGATTCCCAAACACCTTTGGTCGTGACATACTCCTATTCCAAATTGCCTAATCTACACAGAAGACTGGAATCAATGGAGAGGATACTCATAGCCTTAGGGCTGGGACAGCAGCTTCCCCAGCCTCCTTCCCATGCACCTGAGAACGAAGAGCCTTCACATCCTGTATGCTTACAGTCCACCTCTAGGCACATCAGTTGATCTATTTAGAGCTAATTTACTGACTCATCTGCGCAGTCCAGATACCTATCACCTACAGTCAATCATCACATTTTGAGTTGAATGGGACCTAAGAAAACCTTTGGAGTGACCATTCAATTCACAGATAAGACGACCTAGGAAGAAAGCATCAGCATGATAGAGTGGGGAAGGGAGGGATTTTGGAAGCAGAACTAGGTCTTAATCTTGGGGTTTCTGTTTAGTATGTCTGTGATCTTAGCCATGCTACTAAACCACTTGGGGTCTCATCTGCAAAACAGGAATAATTATACTTACCTTGCTATAATATTTTAAGATTAGAAACAACGCATGTGTGCCACACACCACATACCTAGCACGGTGTGTGGCACATAATTAATTGCTAATTTGCTAAGTGACTTTCCCAGTTTATAGAGCAAGACAGAAAGCCTGAATTAAAATACTACACCTAGCTCCCAGCTCAGTGCATTGTTCATACATTGTGATGTCTTGGATATTTCAAAATATTTTGACCTCTTATGTTAAGGATGAATATTTGTGTTCCCCCTACCAAATTCATATTCTGAAAACTTAACCCCCAAAGTGATGGTTTTAGAGGTGGGGCCTTTAGGAGGTAATTAGGTTTAGATGAAGTCATGAGGGTGGAGCCCCTGTGATGAAATTAGTGTCCTTATAAGAGGAAGAAGAGATCGGAGTCCTCTTCATCATGTGAAGGAGCAGTGAGAAGGCAGCCATCTGCAAACCAGGAAGAAGGCCCTCACCAGACACCGAGTGGGCTGGTACCTTGATCTTGGACTTAGCCTCCAGAACTGTGAAAAATAGATGTCTGTTGTTTAAGTCACCCAGTCAATGGTGTTTTGTTATACTAGCCTGAGATGACTAATACACTTTACTTCTACATACTTGAGTTTCCTGATGGTGTTGTCGCTCACCCATTTAGTGGTTATCAACTCCCACTTTACTGTAGAAAGTAAACACGAGGGAAAAGAGATCTTTTGGTAAGAATCCCCAAAGTAACCAATATTTGGAGAGCACTTACAGTTTTCAGAGACTTAGAGCCTCTGAATAACCTTGAGGAATTGCAACCATCCATGTTTTCACTTTCACCACCCTTGATATATAGATGAGGCAGCCTCAGTCAAAGAAGCTAAGGGTGGCCAAGGCTTACCACCTCTGCATAACAAGTAGAGGCTGCCCCCAGTCTTGTGTTTCCACTGCTCTAAGTGTTTCACTGCTGGATTTTGCAGATGACTCTAGATGAAGATGCTGATGGTTCAGACCCCTAACTATACACAGCAGATCAGAATGTAAGGGATTAGAGAAGCAGGAATAAGACACACAATGATGGTGAAGGCAGTTATGATGGAGGCATGACAGAAGCAGGCACAGGAGGAAACTGTAGGGCAGGAAGCTAAGAAATGCATGAGCTGAAGTCTTCTCCAGACGTTTTCAAGACATCCAGGTTAATTGTAATTTGCTAAAAAGAATTCTGTGATTTGAGGCCTCTGCAAAGTGGCAAGCTGCCACCTAATAGTATCACAGCCTCCCTTAGGCACAGACTAAGTTTTTCTAGTGTTTTGATAAGATGAAAGAGTATTTTACCAAGTATTACTTAGCTCTTCATTAAACTGAAGAGTTGAAGGGATGGATCAAAAAAAAGTTGAAATCGTCAAGTTCAACAAATATTCGTGATATTTGTGATAATCTGAGTTGATATAGGCCAAAATCATTGGGAGAACTGATTTATCATGTAAAGTTGCTAAGTTTATTTACCTTGTTTCGAAGGCAGAGGAAGTATAAAAATTTAAGGGATTAAGATTAATATCAAAAACGATTACAGAAACGAATCCACATATATTTAGCTTTGTGGGGCCTAAGGAAACATAGGCTGAATTTACTGAAATAGATGTGCTGTTAAAAATAGAGGACTGATCCAGTGAAATCTGCCTTCAACTCCTTTTCCCTTTGGCAAATCACTTATTCTTTTCAGATGAATTTTTCTCATTTATGAAAGATTGCACTAGCCTTTGGCTTAGCATTTCATTTTAAACTTACTTAATAGAATGATCTAGGTACTAAATGGTAAAAATAATTGCAATTTATTGGACATGTTATATATATATCAGATATTCTGCTGGACTCTACCTGTGCGCGTGTGTATTATTTGTAATCTGCACTACAGCCAGGCAAAGTGAGTAGTATAAGTCTCATTTCATATGAGGGGGAACTCAGGCTCAGTTCATTTGATGATTGGCTTAGATTAGAATCCAGCCTTGTCTGCTTGTAAATCCTATGCTCCTTCTTCACCATATACGTTCTGATATATAAGGGTGTACAGATGTTTAATGTTCAAGCCAATTTAAATATACAGTACAACTCATTTATTCTACAAATATTGATTGAAATTTTTATTATGTTCCAGGTACTGTGATAAGAGCTGAGTCTACACTGAGGAACACAACCAACAAGTGGTCCCTACCCTCTTGGGGTTTTACCATTCTGTAGAGAGGAGTTTGGTGCTAACTATTCTAGTAAGGAGAAAAGCACACATGATTGTTCGCGATAGGTGCTATTTCAATTCTCTACATGCTTACTTTAAGAAAAGAAAAAAATTATAATTATGAAAAATTAGACTATAATGCAGCCCTTTTGATTCTTGCATTTTATCTCTAGAGGTTGCAAAGAAATTTCTCATGGAGATATTCTTTCAACCCCTTCTTCAAAAGACACAATAAGTCATTCCACTCCAGGGAAACATATACACTGACATCTCCTTCTGAATACCCACCATAGGTAGTCTCCCTAACTCTGCTCCCTGAGACAGGGTCTTTGACTACATCTAGAAAGAAAAATAATTGAGAATGTTTCCATTTTTGCAAAGAAGTCACTTTAAAAATACTAATAGCATGAGAGGCACAGGTACACAATTTCCGGGAATTGACTTTTTTTTTTGCTTAACATTGTTATTAGTTAGAGAATTAAACAGCTCTGAGTATTTATTTACTTTGGGAAATGTGAACTAATTAAGGGTAAGATCTATGTATCTAATTAATAATTAAAATTTATGGTCCCCCCAATATATTTTCTTTTATTTCAAAATACAATTTAGCAGACTCTACTATTCACTGTCCTACGTACAGACTAATGAGATTTGTGGTCTCTATAATCTGTTTTGATCTCAATCTGTCTGTCAACCTCTCTGCCCTATTCATGCTGAATTTGGCCAAATCTTGAACCTAATAGTTACTGCAGTTTCTCCCCATTCATTACTAACCGAAACCTGGCTTTGATGCACCTGTTTCTATTTTAATGTATCTCAAAGTGGAAGATAATCATGTCCAATTTCTACTCATCTTGAGAGTGCAAATCTTTCAGTCAAGTGGAGAACTTCACTGTGGAATTTTCAGTTTCCTTTATTTTTTCATTATAGAGTATTGTTTAATTGTTCTATTTTATTATTAGTTTTTTTAAAAATTATTTTTAACATCTTTATTGGAGTATAATTGCTTTACAATGGTGTGTTAGTTTCTGCTTTATAACAAAGTGTATCAGTTATACATATACATATGTTCCCCTATTTCTTCCCACTTGCGTCTCCGTCCCTCCCACCCTCCCTATCCCACACCAGCAGGCAGTCACAAAGCACCGAGCTGATCTCCCTGTGCTATGCAACTGCTTCCCACTAGCTATCTACCTTACGTTTGGTAGTGTATATATGTCCATGCCACTCTCTCACTTTGGCACAGTTTACCCTTCCCCCTCCCCACATCCTCAAGTCCATTCTCTAGTAGGTCTGGGTCTTTATTCCTGTCTTACCCCTAGGTTCTTCATGACTTTTTTTTTTCCTTAGATTCCATATATATGTGTTAGCATACGGTATTTGTTTTTCTCTTTCTGACTTACTTCACTCTGTATGACAGACTCTAGGTCCATCCACCTCACTACAAATATCTCAATTTGGTTTCTTTTTATGGCTGAGTAATATTCCATTGTATATATGTGCCACATCTTCTTTATCCATTCATCTGATGATGGACACTTAGGTTGCTTCCATCTCCTGGCTATTGTAAATAGAGCTGCAATGAATATTTTGGTACACGACTCTTTTTGAATTATGGTTTTCTCAGGGTATATGCCCAGCAGTGGGATTGCTGGGTCATATGGTAGCTCTATTTGTAGTTTTTTAAGGAACCTCCATACTGTTCTCCATAGTGGCTATACCAATTCACATTCCCACCAGCAGTGCAAGAGTGTTCCCTTTTCTCCACACCCTCTCCAGCATTTATTATTTCTAGATTTTTTGATGATGGCCATTCTGGCTGGTGTGAGATGATATCTCATTGTAGTTTTGATTTGCATTTCTCTAAAGATTAATGATGTTGAGCATTCTTTCATGTGTTTGTTGGTAATCTGTATATCTTCTTTGGAGAAATGTCTATTTAGGTCTTCTGCCCATTTTGGGATTGGGTTGTTTGTTTTTTTGATATTGAGCTGCATGAGCTGTTTGTAAATTTTGGAGATTAATCTTTTGTCAGTTGCTTCATTTGCAAATATTTTCTCCCATTCTGATGGTTGCCTTTTCATCTTGGTTATGGTTTCCTTTGCTGTGCAAAAGCTTTTAAGTTTCATTAGGTCCCATTTGTTTATTTTTGTTTTTATTTTCATTTCTCTAGGAAGTGGGTAAAAAAGGATCTTGCTCTGGCATTCCTATACACTAATGATGAAAAATCTGAAAGTGAAATTAAGAAAACACTCCCATTTACCAGTGCAACAAAAAGAATAAAATATCTAGGAATAAACCTACCTAAGGAGACAAAAGACCTGTATGCAGAAAATTATAAGACACTGATGAAAGAAATTAAAGATGATTCAAATAGCTGGAGATATATACCATGTTCTTGGATTGGAAGAATCAACATTGTGAAAATGAGTCTACTACCCAAAACAATCTACAGATTCAATGCAATCCCTATCAAACTACCACTGGCATTTTTCACAGAACTAGAACAAAAAATTTCACAATTTGTATGGAAACACAAAAGACCCCGAATAGCCAAAGCAATCTTGAGAAAGAAAAACAGAGCTGGAGGAATCAGGATCCCTGACTTGAAACTATACTACGAAGCTACAGTAATCAAGACAGTATGGTACTGGCACAAAAACAGAAATATAGATCAATGGAACAGGATAGGAAGCCCAGAGATAAACCCACGCACATATGGCCACCTTATCTTTGTTAAAGGAGGCAAGAATATACAGTGGAGAAAAGAAGGCCTCTTCAATAAGTGGTGCTGGGAAAACTGAACAGGTACATGTAAAAGTATGAGATTAGAACACTGCCTAACACCATACACAAAAATAAGCTCAAAATGGATTAAAGACCTAAATATAAGGCCAGAAACTATCAAACTCTTAGAGGAAAACACAGGCAGAACACTCTATGACATAAATCAGTTTCCTTTAAATGGGGATTAGTCTAAGTAGACTTGCCCAGATGTGCCTGAAAAAGAGTGTCAAAAGGAAAAGATCAAAATAGAGGCACAAATGAAGCCAAGAAGAGTTGCCTATTGTTCTTGACTCTTAGATCCTTTCTTTAAAATCAAATGCTTGCCTAACAAGGATTCAAGTGCTTGCCTTTCTTGACAAAGGCTAACTCAATGTATTGACATAGGAAGCCTCACATTCAGACTGTGCTAAAGGGAAAGGTCATTTAAATAAAACTTTCAATAGCCCAAGTTCCTGACTTGTAGGTTGGAAGTTATTATACCAACTTTCTCCAAGCATGAGAAGTGACTTCGGAGTGTAGAGACCATTGTCATTATATTAAAATAGGGGACTCACTCTGTGTGTATTTCCAGGATGGAGAGTTAGTTCCTCTTTCCTTTCTTCCCATGTAGGCAGAGAAGAGAGTCCTCCTCCCAAACCTCCCTGACTTCAAACGAAATGTTATATTCCTGTCTCCTCCTAGTGTCAGGACAGGGGTGGAATTAGAGAATTTAGGCAGACAAGATCTCTCCTTTCTAGAAAAAAAATAGGCAATATATAGTAATATGTATATATATATATATAACATATATAGAAACTTCTCTAGATTCCTATATGTGGATTGCTATAGAAATCTTATCTACCTATCTATATATAGAAACATATAAGAAACATATAGAGAAACTTATCCAAAAATATATGTATATATTTTGAAATTTTGGAAAAATATGGCAGCAATCCAATTTTCATTGTAGAGGAAAGAATGCTTAACTCTGAGCTAGAAAACCTGGATATCTCCTAGTCAGGGGACCTTGAGAAGCACATGAAATCTCTAAATCCAGATTAGTTTCCTCATTGGTACACTAATGGCTGCCCTACTTACCAGATTATTGTGAGCATGAAATAAAGTAATATATGTGAAAGTGATTGAAAGACTGTGATGCCCTATGCAACGGTCAGGTATTAAGTATGACACCTGCTTTTACTTGCCTGAACTGTTCACCATCTTAGCTTATGTGCCTTAAGGCCATGTGAGGAGCTCTACAAAATTTATATTGGAAGCCAAAAGAAAATGTGATTTGATCTATAAAAATATTTGTTTTGTCTATAACATTTGGAGCTAAAGAGCAAAAAAAAAAAAAAAAAAAAAAAGAAGAATGTTTGTAAATGAAGTAGAAAAAAAAAAGTTAGCATGATGCCCTAGTCAAGGGAGTAATTACATATTTCAAGGTGAAAAGTGCAAGTCGCAGGAGATGACTATTCACTGGTGCCAGGACAGCCGTGGGCTTAATCTCAGCAGCCCAGCCAACTGGTATCAGCTCTGCTGTCACTCATCACCTCCTCCTCCCTCTGCTGTTCTGTGAAAGCCATGGAGACTCTCGGCATGTACCTGCAGAAAACTGGAGTTTGGATCTTCTCTTATCAATATATCGGCAAACTGAAATGATCTCAATTAAATTGAACACTGAAGCAGAGTAATTTAATTGATCCGAACAGATATGGGTTCACTCCCTAAACATCAGGATCAGTATCAATTTTCATGCCTGTGTTAGCGCACACCACACTCGATTCACTAGTAAACATACAGGTGTATCCTGGAATAACCATCATGCTTTCAGTGTGTTCGGCTATGCTCTGAACCATTCGCCTTAGCTTGCTTTTTTTCCTTTTTTGGCCAAAGACACCCACATGTGTTTGCTGGCACTTCTATGTTTCTATAATCAGTCTGCACAAGTGTGCACAGTCTGCAGGCTACACTCATCCCTGATGTTTGCCAGTTTCACCCAGACACCATCTACAAAGGCAGGTTCCATGCACTTTTTCAAGGCTCAGTTCAGAATGGCCACGCCCCACTGGCCTTCTTAGGTTCTCCTCTGCAAACATGGATGCTGGTTGGTGCTATGTTTACATGTTGATGTGTCTGCTAAAATTCTGGAGGTTGTGTTTTCTCAACAATGGTTTCTGGGTTTTATACTATGTGTATGTTTAGGGCTTGGAGTAGAGAAGAATTACTGGTATTTTTATAGTTGTGAACTACTTCCTTCAAATTAATATTACTCAGGCACTATGTACCCTAGCTTGTTGCATTCTCTGTTCTAAATATTTTGATATCTCTTGTTTGAAAGGAGGTAGTTAAAACATTTCTGTAATAGGTAAGTGTACAGAGACCATGAGAATAAATTTGTGACATTTTCTTGCCAAATGAGTGCCAAGATGTGGCATATTAAAAGTTTAATTGAGATTGAATGGAGTCATTTTAAAATTAGCAGAACAGCAGCAAGTTATAAAATTATGGTAGCATTTTGGCACATGTTCTGGTATTCATATATTCACAAGTCTACCTTTCACTTGCTGGAATGGCAAATCGTGACTATATCTATGATATATTAATCATTTTTATGTTTCCTGGAACCATAAATTCAGGTTCAAGTATGCTTGGTTAAGTCTTACATCTTGGGGAGAAATAATTTATATTTTCAAAAATTCCCAGGTCAGAAATTTTACAAAACATTTACAAAATGAATCTCTCTCTATTTCATCTGTGATTAAAATGCAGTGGAAATTTTCAGAAAGGTTACATTCTACCTTAATGTTCATGGGTAGAATTTCTGGAATGCTGGTGCATTCCTTAAGAAGTATTTCTTACAAACACATTTAACATGTATATGTTTAGAAGAATTTGCTTAGCGGCAGTATCTGATATTAAGAGAAAAAATATTCATAGCTGTGAAAAAAATCTACCTTGGTACAATATTTGCATTCTTGAAAATTTGCATATTTCCAAGAAATGCAATATTTTCGTATTGACTTAATAGTAATTTCAGAAGTATGTTTTCACACAGACTTATCTTTCAAACAACATATCAGTCACTGTTTGGAATGTGATAAATCTCTCTTCTTCATTGCACATTTCCCTTCCAAAAGCCTGCAGTGAATATGAAGTGCTTTTGTTCTGAGAAAACATATTTAATTGTAGAAATCTGATAAAATTTCAAGAAATCACTAGCACAAGATTAGCTAGTTAAATAAGTGCAACCTCATACAATGAATTAATATCCAGCCATTAAAACTCATAAGACAATATCGATGACATGAGAAAATACAAATAATATATGATAAAGGCCTATTGCAAAATTGTAAAAAATAAATTTTGAAAGAAAACAATGTGTGTACACATGGATAGAGAAAAATGCACAGTGAAATATTAAATGTGGTTGTCTCTGAGTGGTAGGTATGTGGATGCTTTTGTTCTTTTCGAAACTTTTCCACATTTTTCAAGTTTCTCTGAGAATTGTATACTATTTCATAAGCAGGAAATACATATACTTTAAAATTACTGTGTAGTGCTTCTATAGATCTTTTAAAATTCTATGTTTAACAGGCATGACACAGAGAGTACATGAGATCTTTGTATAGGGATAAGAGCAAGCAAATGGACAGAAATGTAAAACAAGACATTGCATTTGGTGAATGGCAGGTAGATCTATTGAGCTGACGAGATAGACAGGGCCAGAGCATAGAAGAGCTCTAAATCAAGGTAAGAAATTTAGACTCTCTACAGGGTGACCATGAACACTGGTTTACCTGAGAGCCCCATTGTAGTCCTACTGTAGGAGCATAATTATTAATAACATCCCCTTTTATTATCAAAATTGTCTGGGTTTAGATGATAAATTATGCGGTCATCTTATGTAACTACTGGGAAGGCTTATATACCACTGAAGGCTTATTACTGGGAAACTGACACAATCAGATTTACATTTTGGAAAGAGATTCTTGGCTGCACTGTGAAAATGAATTTGGCGGGGGCGGTGTGCAGGAGTGTGGGCGGGGAGATCAACTAGGATACAATTGCAAAAGTAATGTGAACTAAGTCGTAAGGTTAGGGTAGAGAGAAAATTCATATGGAAGAACAGGTTTAGACATTCATATAAGAGATATTTTAAGTAGAGTTTTTTTTTTTTAATGTCATTTGTAGGAATTTCTAGAGCAGCACTGTCCAATAGAACTTTCTGCATTGATAAAAATGTTCTGTATTTGTGCTGTCCACTATGGTACCCACTAGCCACATGTGGGTAGTGACAACTTGAAATTGAGTTTTAAATAATATTAAATTTTAACTAATTTAAATTTGAATTTGAATGGGTCCACATCTCAGGGTTTCTATCCTGGACAAAGTACCTCTAGACTTTTTTCTCTAAACTATGAGAGAAAGATCTGGCCTGGAGTTGTAGCTTTGTGAGCGATCAGTTAGGTACAGGTCTTGTCAATGTATTTGGCCAGCAGAGCTTGTATACTGAGAAAAGAAAAGGGTACCATCTTTAAGAGACTGGCAATGAAGATGAGCCTGTAAAGGGTCTGGGGAGACTCAGGAGAGGGCATTGAATTGGTAGTCAAAGAAATTGAGAGTGCCAAGAAGGGAATGATTAACCGTAATCAGAGATCTTATGTTATAGGACATTCAAGTAAAATGGAGACATTTTGGAAGGATTGAAGTTAGGAGATTCTAGACATAGGGAGACATTTGGAGGTTAACTGAAGAGTCTAGGTCTCATACAATTGACTGGCACCTGAATTAGGATAATGCTGTTGAAACTCCACCCTCAAAGATAGTACATAGGGAGAGAGTTCAGAAATAAAAGCAGTGGGATTTGACCCCTAATTCAATGAGCTGGGAGTCAAGGGGGTGGGATTCAGAACTGGCTAAGAGGAGATATTGTTAGTAAAAAGGCAAAGTTATGCTTTCCTCTGAGACAGAAGCTGTAGTTTCTGTAAAAGTTGAAACATGAAAACTCAGCCCCATCCCACCTCCTACCCCTATGCCCCAATTCTTAAGGAACTGTACAGCAGATTTCTTAATGCAGCTACTTTCATAAGAATCGATGGCTTGTGCCAGTCAGGAAGGAAACCTGTTTCATGAGTGCAGGGAACTGCTTTTGCTTTTTTTTTTTTTTCCTTCTTTGATAATATCAGACAAGAACCTGGAGGTTTGTTTACCGTTTCAGCAGGGCAACTGCAGGAAAGGCCCACAGATGAAAGAAAGGTGGAATCCAAGAAACGCAGACAGAATCAAAACATCCTCTCCCCATCCCATCACCAAATAAAAAAAGAATAATTATTGAAGAAAAACTCAGAAGTTTACTTTAGGACTGGAAAGATGCATATAGCTCTGTGTTCATCTGTAAATTGCTTTTAGGGGGGCAACATGATGTGTTGGAGTTAACAATTGAACAGGTTGTCCAATCAGTAGACTTGGGTTCTAATGCTTAATTAACTCTATGACCACAGCATGTACACCATTTAACTCTTCTGGGTAACAGTTACTCATTAAACTAGATTAGTGTTCAAATTTATGTTTTTCAACTTCAAAATTCTATCAGTGTAAAGAAAAATCAGTGTAAAAAATTATATCTATGTGCTAAAATAAATCTGGATGCATGAGACCATGCTAAATTTTGTTTACCTGTGTCACAAAATTTCATGCACCGCTTCAATGGATACACTTTAAATAACTTTAATGGTTGTGTTGGCTCTCCATATAGAAATCAGTGTTAAAATAGACAGTACATAGGTAAAGTGAGTTTTGCAAAGTTAACAAATTATAAAATACATAAGGAGTTATATTCAAATTAGAAAAAAACAAATAATCTAGGCTGAGAATCTATATGACAAGTTTCAGTTTAAAGAAACTGCTGAAGGCTTCTTAATGGTGCCTGGAGAGACAGACAGTGGTGGGTTAAAGAGCACAATATTTTTCATGTTTTGTTTCAATATTTTTTCAAAGAAATGAAGAAAGAAGGAAAGAAGAAAAGAATAAAAGGAAGGAAGGAAGGGAAATGAAGGAAGGAAGGGAGGAAGAAAGTAAGAAAGGAAGGAAGAGATAGAGAAAGAAAGAAAGAAAGAAGAGAGAAAATGAAATTGGTTGTTTATTGTTGCAAGAAAAGTTTATGTGGTAGAACATAACTAGAATTTCAGTCCTTAATCTTCCAGTAACTGTGTGGCCTTAGGCAAGTAATTACATCTCTGGGCCCCCATTTCCTTGTTGGTAAAATGAGGGGTTGGGGTCAGAACCTTTTAAAAGTTCCTTCCAACTCTATACTGTTATGACATTGACACTGTAACTCATCTGGCCCAGGACTGTTGATTTGTGCGGTTCAGAAAAGAGCAAAGTGTAGTATTAGGAAAAAAGTCATCTATTTATTTATTTCATTTTCATGCATATATTCAGTTGCAGGAAACTGTTTTTAGCTGACTGAGGTGGGGAAAAAAGCAGTCTTAGCAGTTAATAATCCCCATTATTCCAGCTAAGATGGGGAGTAGCTAGAATCATTAAATCTGCCCAGGGGAGGAGTCCTGAGGATTCACTTCTATTCTCTCTGCCACCCCTTCCCCAACATCATCAATCCTAGGAAGATGTGCTCATCTCTACTGAAAAAAGATAAGGAAAAGCCTCCATTAGAGAGAAGGAATGGGGGAAGAGCTCAAAACTATCTTGAGACACTGGACCTGTTGACATTCATGTATTTTCTGCAATTACTAAGTGTCTAACAAAGATTTATTACAGTTAGTCTCTTTGCACTCATGTAGTTTGGTTATGCTTTTGAAGCATTGAGGGTACTCTGCAATAACATGAAAAATATCTTAAAATTATCTTTCTTTTTGGAGCAGGGTTGATCAAGAACTTCACTGTCAGAACCTTTAGGCTTATCAAAGTGCTATCTGCGATTCTGAAATTAGGACTGTCCGACATGTTTGAGATTTCCAGAAATCACTTAAGTTTGGACTGCCCTTAAAGACAGAGTGAAGGTAACAGGAGTTCACTCTGCTTAGTTTCCCAGGGTACACATTACTTCTTTGTTTCATGTAAACACAGCTAAAATGATAGAGTGTGATGACTCCGCTTAGAATTGTTGTATTTTTTTCTTTTATTATAGAGATTGGTAAAACCCTTTAAGTGATACAAGGGACCAGAAGAAAAGCAGTGCTTTCTTTTAATATTAAATCTTGTGGGACCTTAAATATCAGGTTTCAGGAAAAAGCGGTTGTTGTTTGTGTTGTAATGTTCTTGACCTTTGGGTGTTAGAACCGGTTCACTCGTAACTGCTCTTTATCCTTCTTGCATCTTGATTGGTAAGGTTATAGTATAGAGCTTTCCCTTTATTGGCACAGAAACATTTCAACATCTCTGACTGCTTGGCACCATGGCTATTCAGTATGGGCATTTCTGTGAAATCAGTGAAACAATCCATTATCCACATTTTCTGACTACTTAATTCCTTACTGACATTTATTCCTTTACTAAAAGGACTTTTGTAAATGTCACTCGAAAGCAAATGATCGTACTCAGCCCTCATTCTCCAGGACCACTGTTTCAGTTGGGCTTGGCTGACAGACTCTTCCCTCTTGAAATGTTCCTTCTCTGATATGTCCAACATCATTACTCTGGTTCTTCCTAATTAATTTGTGTTGTCAGTTTCTTTCCACTTTCCTTCCTCTTCAACCTTGGCAACTTTCTCTTGCCCTATTTTTCTGGAATGTGAGCTCATTTGTATGGATTCACCTACCATTTCTAGTCTAATAACTCAAAGTTGAAATCTCTTGCTCTGATTTGTTCTCAGAGTTTCACTCTTGAGTCTCCAGTTGCTTCTTCCATAGTTAGTGCTAAGTGAAGTTAATTGTGTTTCCAATGAGTTAACTGCATTGAAAAGTTACTAGTAACTTTTAGCTGTGTAGGCAGAAATTCACTGTGGAGCAGCTCCTCACTTTCTTAAGTTACACAAATATAAGCCTAATATTTAATCTTATGGTGGTTCTGAATGATAGCAAAGTTATCTACATCAGAGATGTCAGGTGCTCTATTCAAGAAGATAAAAATATTCTCTGGTATCAATATGGATACAACAGATAAGATTCAATGACAAGAAATTTGCAAATTGAGAATAAATAAGTACTTTAAAACCACAACTTCTTAAAACAGATGCAAGAAAACAAAGCCTGAATACTTCCATTTTAAAAAATGGAATCCCTCTATTAAAATCTTCTCAGAAAGAAATATCCAGGCCCAGCCAATGCTCTGGATATTTAAGCAGGAAATATTACCAATGGCCAATTACCAGGCCATTACATAAAAAGGATCAAGAAGAGGTTGATATCTTTCATGAACATACAAGAAAAAATCCCAAACACTATTAGCGAAGAGAATTCCACACTATGTTGAAAAGATGATATTTCACCAGGGTTGCAGATTTGGCCCGTGGGAGGGTCAAATTCTACCTTCAGTATGCTCGTTTCTTGCCTGAGGGCTTTTCTGGAGCTTCAGAAGTCCCTCTGTCTCTATGCATGGAGATCATAGATACCAGAGAATTAACACTTTCCAGGAATGGTCTTCAACAAATGATTGATTGGTGGGGAAGGCTAGTTTATAAATATTCCAATTCTCTCATTCCTCAGGTGGGATAACTCTAAGACATGTGCCCACAACATTTCCTAGAGTTTCTTGGTCAGCGTGAGCTCTAGTCACTGACCACAGCCACAGGCTTGATAACCCACCCTCTGTTGGCTTCCTTTCCTTCCCTGTCTCATTTCTCCACTCTCCGTTCAGAATTTTCTTCAACTCTCTAATTATACTTGCAACAAAATCCTTGTCTCAGACCTGCTTCTGGGAGAGCCCAAGCTAAGACAATAATCAAGTTAGACTATTTCAAGAATGAAAAGTAGTTTTAACATTCAAAACTCTGTTTAATCCATTACTTTTACAGAATGAAGGAGAAAAAATATCATAGCATTAACTCAATAGATACAGTAAAAGTCTTTTCTAAAAACTAATACTTCTTTATGGTATGTTTTTTTTAACAAACTAGGAATAGAAGGGATTTCCTCAGGCTGACAAATAGTATGTACAAACTCTTATAGGAAGCATAATACTGAGTCATGAAATATTGAAATTTATTTCCTTAAGATAGGAGAAAAAGATATTTGCTAACACTACTTCTATTCAACATTGCACTAGACGTCCTAGACAGTGAAATAAGGCAAAAAAAAAAAAATCATAAGGCTTGAAAATAAAGAAATAACTGTCATTATTCACAGATAAAATAATTGTTGCTGTAGAAAATCCAGAAGAATGTGCACATAAATTACTGGAATTAATGAGCGAAGCTTGCAAAATCATTAACTCTAAATCGAGTTAATGTAAAAATAAATTTCATTTCTATATAGTAGCAACAAACAATTTCTAGCAACAAATAATTAAAAAATAAAATTATAAAGCACAATACCATGGACAATGGCATCAAAAGCCACAAATACTTGGAAATAAATCTAACCAGTCACAAAGAAAGAAAACTACAGGCCAATATCACTGATGAACATAAATACAAATATCCTCAACAAAATACTAGCAAACAGAATCCAGCAGCACATTAAAAGGATCATACAGCATGATCAAGCAGGGTTTATCCCAGGAATGCAAAGATTCTTCAATATACGCAAATCAATCAATGTGATAAACTATATTAAGAAACTGAAGGAGAAAAACCATATGGTCATCTCAATAGATGCAGAAAAAGCTTTTGACAAAATTCAACACCGATTTATGACAAAAACCCTCCAGAAAGTAGGCATAGAGGGAACTTACCTCAACATAATAAGGGACATATATGACAAACCCACAGCAAGCATCATACTCAATGGTGAAAACTGAAACCAATTCCTCTAAGATCAGGAACAAGACAAGGTTGTCTACTCTCACCACTCTTATTCAACATGGTTTTGGAAGTTTTAGCCACAGCAATCAGAGAAGAAAAAGAAATAAAAGGAATCCAAGTCGGAAAAGAAGAAGTAAAGCTGTCATTGTTTGCAGATGACATGACACTAGACATAGAGAACCCTAAAGATGCTACCAGAAAACTACTAGAGCTAATCAATGAATTTGGTAAAGTAGCAGGATACAAAATTAATGCACAGAAATCTCTTGCATTTGGATACACTCATGATGAAAAATCTGAAAGGGAAATTAGAAAACAATCCCATTTACCATTGCAACAAAAAGAATAAAATACCTAGGAATAAACCTACCTAGGGAGAAAAAAGACCTGTATGCAGAAAACAATAAGACACTGATGAAAGAAATTAAAGATGATACAAATAGATGGAGAGATATACCATGTTCTTGGACTGGAAGAATCAACATTGTGAAAATGATTCTACTACCCAAAGCAATCTACAGATTCAATGCAATCCCTATCAAACTACCAATGGCATTTTTCACAGAACTAGAACAAAAAATTTCACAATTTGTATGGAAACACAAAAGACCCCGAATAGCCAAAGCAATCTTGAGAAAGAAAAACAGAGCTGGAGGAATCAGGCTCCCAGTCTTCAGACTATACTACAAAGCTACAGTAATGAAGACAGTATGATACAGGCACCAAAACAGAAATATAGATCAATGGAACAGGATAGAAAGCCCAGAGATAATCCCACACACATATGGTCACCTTATCTTTGATAAAGGAGGCAAGAATATACAGTGGAGAAACGACAGCCTCTTCAGTAAGTGGTGCTGAGAAAACTGGACAGGTTCATGTAAAAGAATGAAACTAGAACACTCCCTAACACCATACACAAAAATAAACTCAAAATTGATTAAAAACCTAAAAGTAAGGCCAGACACTATAAAACTCTTAGAGGAAAACATAGGCAGAACACTCTGTGACATAAATCACAGCAAGATCCTTTTTGACCCACCTCGTAGAGAAATGGAAATAAAAACAAAAATAAACAAATGGGACCTAATGAAACTTAAAAGCTTTTGCACAGCAAAGGAAACCATAACCAAGATGAAAAGGCAACCATCAGAATGGGAGAAAATATTTGCAAATGAAGCAACTGACAAAGGATTAATCTCCAAAATTTACAAGCAGCTCATGCAGCTCAATATCAAAAAAACAAACAACCCAATCCAAAAATGGGCAGAAGACCTAAATAGACATTTCTCCAAAGAAGATATACAGATTGCCAACCAGCACATGAAAGGATGCTCAACATCACTAATCATTAGAGAAATGCAAATCAAAACTACAATGAGTTATCACCTCACATCAGTCAGAATGGCCATCATCAAAATGTCTACAAACAATAAATGCTTGAGAGGATGTGGAGAAAAGGGAACCCTCTTGCACTCTTGTTGGGAATGTAAATTGATACAGCCACTATGGAGAAAAATACGGATGTTCCTTAAAAAACTAAAAATAGAACTACCATACAACCCAGTAATCCCACTACTGGGCATATACCCTGAGAAAACCTTAATTCAAAAAGCCATGTACCAGAATGTTCATTGCAGCTCTATTTACAATAGCCAAGACATGGAAGCAACCTAAGTGTTCATCGACAGACGAATGGATAAAGAGGATGTGGCACATATATGCAATGGAATATTACTCAGCCATAAAAAAGAAATGAAATTGAGTTATATGTAGCGATGTGGTTGGACCTAGAGACTGTCATACAGAGTGAAGTAAGTCAGAAAGAGAAAAACAAATACCGTACGCTAACACATATATATGGAATCTAAAAAATAATGGTTCTGAAGAACCTAGGGGCAGGACAGGAATAAAGATGAAGCCATAGAGAATGGACTTGAGGACATGGGGAAAGGGAAGGGTAAGCTGGGATGAAGTGAGAGAGTGGCATGGGCATATATACACTACCAAATGTAAAATACATAGCTAGTGAGAAGCAGCTGCATAGCACAGGGAGATCAGCTCGGTGCTTTGTGACCACCTAGAGGGGTGGGATAGGGAGGGTGAGAGGGAGACTCAAGAGGGAGGAGATATGGGGATATATGTATATGTATAGCTAATTCACTTTGTTATAAAGCAGAAATTTACACATCATTGTAAAGCAATTATACTCTAATAAAGATGTTAAAAAAAATCAAACCAAAGAGGAGGAAAATCTCTACATGAAACTACATATAAGACATTACTGAAATAAGTTAAAGAACTAAATAAATGGAGAGATTTCCCCATGTTTATTAATCAGAAGACTCAATATTGTAAAGATGCCAATCCGTTCCAAATTTGTGTGTAGATAATAATGCAAGTGCAATGCAATCCCAATCAAAAAGTAAAAAAACCAAAAAGCTTTTTTTTTTTTGTCCTGAACAATGTGAGAAGTTGATTTTCTATTTATGTGGAAATGTAAATGGTCAAGGATAACCAGGACAGTCTGGAAAGAAGTATGTAGGACTTACGTGATCAGGTATCAAGACTTACTACAAAGCTGCAGTAATTAAAATAGGTATTGATGCAACAATAGATTAAAAAGTAAGGAACAGAATAAAATATCCAAAGCTTACCACAAATATAAGGTAATCTGGTTTATATTCAAGGTGCTCCTTATGGGCGCCGGGAGGAGGGAAAGCAGAGCAGAGATGGGGAAGAAAACCGTTTTCACAAATGATCCAAGACTGATGGATGTCCAAATGGAGAAAAAGTAAATATTTATCCTTACCTACTTACTACTGATGGAGGAAAAGAAAGCATGAATAGTTCTATTCAAGGAATGCAATCTAACTTAAGACCCGCCCCCCCAAAAAGAAATTCCCAGGCCTAGTGAATGCTCCAGTTATTTAAGGAAGAAATATTACCTATAGCCAATTTCTGCCACTACAAAATAAAGAATCAACAGGCTAAACTCACTTATGAACAAAAGGTAAAAATCCTAAACTCTGTATTAGACATGAGAACGCCACAATACGTCAACCATAGAAAGCATAATACCACACACCCAAAAATCCCAAATAGTTTGTAAACCTAAATGAGAAAGGTAACCTGATAAAACTCCTAGAATATAACATAGAGAATATTTTAATGACTAAGATGTTCTTTTTAAAAAAACAATTATTTATTTGGCTGTGTCCGGTCTTAGTTGCAGCACATGGGATCTTAGTTGTGGCACGCGGGCTTCTCTCTATTTGTTGCACACGGGCTCAGTAGTTGCAGCGAGCAGCTCTCTAGTTGTGGTGCGCAGGCTCTAGAGTGCGTGGGCTTAGTTGCTCCACGGCATGTGGGATCTTAGTTCCCCCACCAGAAATTGAACCTGCATCCCCTGAATTAGAAGGTGGATTCTTTTCCACTGAACCACCAGGGAAGTCCCCTAGATATTCTTAAGTAGTAAAGCTTCCCCCATCCCACCGCCCCCAGCTTCATTGAGATATAATCGGCATTATAACATTGTGTAAATTTAAGGTGTTGAATTGACACACTTATGTATTGCAATATGATTACCACAGTAGCATTAGCTAAAGCCTCCATCACTTCACATAATTACCATTTCTTGTTTGTGTTAACAATATTCAAGATTTACTCTTCTAGCAACTTTCAAGTATATAATACAGTTTAATTAAGTATAATCACCACACTGTTCATTACATCCCCCGAAGTTATTCATCTTATACTTGGAGGTTTGTACACTTTGACCTCCGTTCCATTTTCCCCAGATCCCAGTCTCTGGTAACCACCACTCTACTGTCTGTCTGTATGAGCTTCTGTTTGTGGATAGCTGTCTAATTGTCTTTCTTTGTAAGGGGACAGAAGGTGGTGTCTTCTGTGTTGCCATTTTAGTTGACAAAGTTTTCTTAAATAGGACCTAAAGAGCTTTAACCATAAAAGAATAGCTTGATAAATTAAACTGTATTAAAACAAAGACTTTTATTTACTAAAAGATATCCTTGGGAGAGTGAAAACTTATTGTTAAATTATAGACTTTAACATAAAAATCATGAAGAATGTTATAGAGAACATTCATGTTCCCATGACCCAGCTTAAGAATAAACCTTTATTGGATATATTACATGTATAGCCTCTGTGTCTCCCATTTACCATTCTCCAATCTAATTACTCTCGCTCCCTTCCCATCTCCCGGAGTCAACCACTCTTCTGAATGTTGTGTTCATCTTTTCCTTGCAGGTCTGTATAGTTTTAGAAGACACGGATGTCCAAATAACATGTATTATTAATACTTTATTAGTTAGGGTCCCAGCATGAAAGTGATGGCACTCTGTTGGGTAAATGGAAGAGAGTTTATAAAGAGACTTTGCAGAGGTGTGATTGAGTGTGGGAAGCCTGAAAGGAGAAGTACTACCCTGGTACTAGTGGCTTTGGAGTTATGTTACCATCCCTATGTTTCAAGAGCTAAGAAAATATACTCAAAGAAAAAATGTATTGAGAATAAAGCTGCCTGGCAGGAGCCTAGCCCTTTGGCCAGGCAGGCTGCTGACCAGGAGAACTTGCAGGGACGGAGCTAAGAGAATGGACTCCTCTTATCTCACATTTCTGCTTCGTGATGCTCCTCACTGGCAGAACCCAGCTGGAATCTATCATGCAGGGGGCCCAAGGATGCAGAAGACGGACAGAGGGAAGTCAGCCTCCCAGGGCACAAAGAAGTGCAGAGGAAGGGGAGTGCAGATGGGTGTAGGTGAGCTGCACTCCCCCGCCAAATAGTCAACATTCATGCTGTTATGCATATCATAACCTTGTGTTAAATTTATCATGCTTCCTGTACGTCCTTTAACCATTTGCTTTTCTTTCTAGTTTTCTAGACCCTGTGATGAACTTAG
Source organism: Globicephala melas (assembly GCF_963455315.2). NCBI lineage: Eukaryota > Metazoa > Chordata > Mammalia > Artiodactyla > Delphinidae > Globicephala > Globicephala melas. The sequence continues at coordinate 112,262,417 of NC_083318.1, read as the reverse complement.
TGTTTTCCAAAAATATTTATTTATTTATTTTGGCTGCGCCAGGTCTTAGTTGTGGGATGCAGGATTTTCATTGCAGCATGTGGGATCTTTAGTTGCGGCATGTGGGATCTTTAGTTGCAGCATGCGGACTCTTAGTTTTGGCATGTGGACTCTCAGTAGTGGCATGAGTGTGGGATCTAGTTCCCCAACCAGGGATCGAACCCAGGTCCCCTGCATTGGGAGTGTGGAGTCTAACCCACTGGACCATCAAGGAAGTCTCTGAATTTAGTATTTTTACTAATATACATTTTTTATTTTGTTTATTTATTTATTTATTTGAAGTATTTATATATATATATATATATATATATATCTTCTTTTTCAGGTTCTTTTCCATTATAGGTCACTACAAGATATTGGATATAGTTCCCTGTGCTATACAGTAAGACCTTGTTGTTTATTTTATATGCAATTGTGTGATATCTGTTAATCCCAAACTCCTAATTTATCCTCCCTCCCACCTTTCTGCTTTGGTAACCATAAGTTTGTTTTCTCTGTCTGTGAGTCTGTTTCTGTTTTGCAAATAAGTTCATTTGTATAACTTTTTTTAGATTTCACATATAAGTGATGTCATATGACATTTGTCTTTTCTCTGTCTGACTTCACTTAGTATGGTAATCTCTAGGTCTGTCCATGTTGCTGCAAATGGCATTATTTTATTCTTTTTTATGGCTGAGTAATATTCCATTGTATATATGTACCACATCTTCTTTATCCATTCATCTGTTCATGGGCATTTAGGTTGCTTCAATGTCTTGGCTACTGTTATTTCCTTTTGAAAACAAATATTGATTCAAGAGGCACATTCTGCTCTCCATGGTCTAGTCTCTGTTAAAATTTGTAGTTGCAAACAACAGAACCCACTTGCACTATTTTAAACATAATAAGAAATTTATAAAAGAATAAATTTTATGTCATAGATTTTCTGTGATGGCCAGAGAGTCAAACTTGGTGGCCTTTCACTCAGAAACAATCTCCAAATTGCAGTACTGCCCAACTTCACTCAGTACAGGCTCTGAAGTTTGTAGGGAACACTAAAACTAGGACCACTGTCACTGCAGCCAATGAAGGCTGTCTCTTCCTGCCCTGCCAGCATCAATTTAACACTACACTCTTTCATTCACTCCACCTTCTTCCACCTTTGTCTTCTGTGAGGTGAATTGGCGAGGCCCAGGTCCTGAGCCCACCCATACCCTACCTTCGAGGGAAGCTGGGAAAACAATTTCTAGCTTCTGCTTTGGGGAGGGGAAAACTCTTCAACATATGAAGGGTGCTCAAAAGTTCTGGGACAGCTATGGAAATATGATAAATGTCCATCCATCCCCCTACCAGCCATCACTTTCACGCTAATTCCTGTCTCAATACTTTGTATTGTTGTATATAACCAAAGGGCATCAGGTCCCAGGTGCAAATGTATAAATATGGTCTCTCTTCTGAGAGACCTTGCTCTGCATGAAGCACCTGGACTACTCAGTACCTTTTTGTCTCTGAGTTACTTTAGTACTAATTAGTGGTACCATTCAATGAGCCATTGATTTTGCCCTTTAAATGATATTTATGATTTTGCTAAAATCGTCTGAAATGACATTTTGTTGTTGGCCATGTATTTTATTATTTGGTCTTCTCTCTCCATTAAAGTTTTAGGGATCCTTGGGGAGGATGATAATCTTTTCCTTTTCATGGGAACTAGCATATTGCTAGGAACATAGGAAGTGCAAAGTAAACACTTGCTTTTTGATTGTTTTATGGTTTGAGCTTTGAGGGATAGAGATCATGGTCAAGTAGTTTTTAATATGTTCATGTGTATTCTGCTGTCCAGATCAGGATATAAAGTAGTGTACACAATCCCAATTCCTAGTTCCCCAGTAGTATACTTATTATTCATTAATACATTTTTGAGTTTTCTTCCTCTCCTAGATCGTATAGAGGGTAGAAATGGGAAATAATGTGGTATTTATAAAAGTCCAGAAGGGAAATGAAATTTGGATAATACAGTGTTTATTTTTGCATACAAATTTGGCAATATAACCAGCAAGACCCTTTTGGGGGGAGAGAATTTACATTGAATAAGAAATATGAAGTTGGGTAGGTAGGATATATCAAAGACCTTTTATAGTAAGAATCTATTAGTAGCTCTCTCTGGAATTCCTAAAATATAGTCTTCAGAATAAATAATCAACTGACCAACAAATCTCTGAGATGCTTGAGCCAATAGGCACAGAAATAAGGTAAAGGAATGATATGCTTGTGCTTGTGTTGACTCTTCCCCTGTGATGTGACTTACCTCCAGTTGATGTGGGTGTACTGCTGAATATTGGCATTTGAAAACCATACATAGAGAGAAGATGAGGCAGCATGTCAAGCCCCAGACAAGCCTCCTGAAATCCATGCCATGAACCCATACGTGCACAATTAGAATACTGTTGAGTCACTCAGGAAAAAATGTTAATAAAACATATGGAAATCTTGGCAGAGTAAGTATAGGACCATAGGCTTGATATAAGTCTGGGAAGAACAAAATCATATCCCAGCTTGCAGAGAGGAAGCAAGGTAGCCAGTTAATCATTTTGATTGACAAAGGATATCTAAAATCCATCATGTTTTTTGGTACCTAGGCAGTGTGGAGATCCAAGAGATCCAATGATCATGAGTAGAAAATGGAATCAATCAAAGTTCAGGGTTCTCCAAGGTTCACTGACAGATAAGATGTGTGTGTGTGTGTATAAATATACATTTACATACATACAGTCACCCTCCGTATCTGTGGGTTTTGCATCTGAATCTGAAGATTCTGAAACCACGATATGGACTATTGAGTACACTACACGATTTTATTTGAGGGACTTGAGCATCTGTGGATTTTGTTATTCGCTGAGGTCCTGGAACCAATCCCTCCCGAATACTGAGGGACGACTACATATATTAAGACTCCAGCGTAAAATGAGGTTCTTCAAGTCTTCTGATCTGTCTTATCAGCATGTATTAAGCACTTATTAGGTATAAAAGAGTGGTCTAAGTGATATTAAAGAAGAGGTGCTAGCTCTGCTCTGAAGTTGGAAGAGAACTGTGCATCACTGTATTAAAAGCTCCACCGTGGCAGTGACTGTGTTTTGCTGTGTTCCCAGCACCTAGAACAGTGCCTGGTGCTTCAAGAAATAAGCAGTAAGTAAATGAATAAACCGTTTCTCGAATAGGTTCGCCAGTTCCTCTTGTGAGTGGTATTTAACTTAAAGTAGGCAAGTCAGACAGCAAGAACCCAAACTTTGCTAGTGAATGAATATTCTTACGGAAACATGAGGCTTTGAGACTAGGCAGGTGTGAAGAATGTATGGCCATAGGAGGCTCACGTGGATGCTGTTTGCTAACCTGAAGGATGGCAAGCAAAAGAAGAGTGAGCAGAAGAGCTGTAAAGGTCCCAGAAGGTAAAACGTAGTATGAGTCAGTATAAGTCTGGAATTCCAAGCGATAATAGGAAGAATACCTTTACTTGCATGAGTGACATGTATCGCTATTTATGAATAATGGTAACGGGCAGGGTATGGTTTTGAATGGTGGAGTTGCAAGTAGCTGAGGGTTCTGCAAGTAGGGCTACAGCTGCCAACCATAGAAGAGTCTTTATGTGTGTATGGTGTGGAGAGAACAGTTGGTCAGGCAAAGGTTTTTTTTCAGCCACACCTGTTCACTCAGATAACAATCATCATGAGCAGTGTTATCTCTAAATATAAAGATAAATACATATTTTATATATCTATAACTATTGCACATCTTGTAAGTTAGGTGAAAGATCAGCTGATTTCTTTTTCTATTAAAAGAAGAATACAATCTATTATAAATACTGGGTAGAAACTGGCAAATCTAACTTATGTAGAAGGATCTCGAAGTTGAGATGATTCTTTCAGAGTCATTAGCATGGTTTCATTTATGAGTACAATACTGGTAAAACCTTGTTATGAAATGACTCAAATCACATCTTCTGAAGTACAACAACCACGTAAACTCTGAAACAATGCGATTGGCCCATTCATCATTCACTCACTCAATAATGCATTCACTCAATCAACCAACGCATATCAAGTGCATCTTTAAACTGGAGGGATTATGGGCGACACAAAAAAGAATAATTCATAAACTTTGTCCATAATTACCCTAAGAAAACTAGTTTTATCTTGTGAGATTGGTACTCTAAAAGAATTCTTTTAGTTTTTTGGTAGCAATATTGATATCTATTATGAAATATTTTCATCCTAGATTTTTTGAGAAACATCTATAGCACCCTCAAAATAGTTTTTAGAACATCTATTGGATTTTAAACAAAAATAAAATGAAAGGTCAGGAATTAGTGTCAGTGTACTATTTGGGTAAAAAACCTGATTATGTGCCTTCATAAAAATTATGATTTTTAAAAATGTGTAGCTACAGGGTGAAAACATCTAGAACTGCCTGTCTCTCAACCCAGACTTAATCCAGGCTATTAACTATGACTAAAATTTAAGATACTTAATTATCATGATTTAGGATATGTCTACACCCTCTAAAGAATGCTTAAGTGCAGTATGTTTTTCTGGTTAAAGTCAGAGAAGAGGTAAAGTTTCCCTGCTGTGAGATTCTCTTCCTATATCAGAAATTATAATTTAGAAATTAATTAATTATTTTTATTTTTAATTGAAGTTAATGTTGTGTTAGTTTCAGGTATATAGCAAAGTGATTCAGTTATACATATATATCTTTTTTCAAAACGTTTTTTCAGATTCTTTTCCCTGATGGATTGTTACAAAATACTGAGTACAGTTCCCTGTGCTATACAGTAGGTCCTTGTTGGTTATCTATTTTATATATAGTAGTGTGTTTATGTTAATCCCAAGCTCCTAATTTTTCCCTCTCCCCACTTCCCCCTTTGGTAACCATAAGTTTGTTTTCTATGTCTGTGGGTCTATTTCTGTTTTGTATATATGTGCAAATCAAAACTAAACTGAGGTATCACCTCACACTGGTGAGAATGGCCATCATCAAAAAGTCTACAAACAGTAAATGCTGGAGAGGGTGTGGAGAAAAGGGAACCCTCCTACACTGTTGGTGGGAATGTAAATTGGTACAGCCACTATGGAGAACAGTATGGAGGTTCCTTGAAAAACTAAAAATAGAGCTACCATATGATCCTGCAATCCCACTCCTGGGCATATATCCAGAGAAAACCATAATTCAAAAAGATACATGCACCCCAGTGTTTATTACATCACTATTTACAATAGCCAAGACATGGAAGCAACCTAAGTGTCCATCAACAGATGAATGGATAAAGAAGATATGGTATATTTATACAATGGAATATTGGCCATAAAAAAGAATGAAATAATGCTATTTGCAGCAACATGGATGGACCTAGAGATTATCATACTGAGTGAAGTAAGTCAGAGAAGGCAAATACCATGTGATATCACTTACATGTGGAATCTAAAAAAATTATACATAGAAATTATTTAAAACAAATTAAATTATTTCTTTTCCAACTCTAGAAGGTGGGAATGTCAGTTATCCTTTGCTGCATAACAGAATCATCCCAAAACTCTGTGACTGAAAATAATAATCATTTTACTTGCTTACAGTTTTCTAGGTCAGCTGGGTGGCTCTTCTATTCTGAGACAGCTTTGTACATCTCAGCTGGCAGCTCTCCTGGGGATGCATGCTCTAGGACAGTTTCACTTGCATATCTGTCAGCTGGAAGGTTGGTAGTCTAGAGCCTTTCAGCAGGGATGGCTCATTTTTGTGTCACATGGTCTCACCAGTAGGCTAACCTGGTCTTCTTCACATGGTGGTGGAAAGTTTCCCGGAAGCAAGAGAGGGCAAGGCCCGAAGTACAAGCCTTTTTCAAGTCTCTGCTCACATCGTGTTTGCTGGTGGTCTTTTGAACAAACCAAGTAAAAACAAAAAACAAAAACCCAAACAACCCAAGATCCAAGGAATAGAGTAAAGATTTTCCCTCTTATTGTGAGGAACAGAAAAGTCACACTGTACAGGGATGTTCTTACAGAAATGGGAGGAAATTGTATCCATTTACTTGTAATCTAACATAGAGTATTCTACAATAAAAAGCTTCACTCTCCTCTGTCAAACATAGTATGTAAATGTTAAATAATCTATAGATTGATTCAGGTTCTTGAACTAAAGAAAAAGTAAACAAATATTGTCAATCTAGGAGCTGTTATTTTAAAAAAAGAATGTTTAATTATAATTCAAGATTAAGAAACATACCTCATCAAGAAAAAAATATAATAAAAAATTTAAAAATTAGTTTGAGTGGAATCACCAGGACAAGTTAATTAGGATTAGTTTGAGTGGAAGAACAAGGGCAAGTTGATTAGGATAAAGAAACCTAAATTCTACTAACACAAAATTGTAAATCAACTATGCTTCAGTTTAAAAAAGTGATAAAAAAAAAGAACAGTTAAACTCTACCTTAGCCTTAAGGCTAAGCCCTTTCAGCCCCACTAACCAGGACACTCACTATCTTTTAGTTGGTGTAATGCAGACAGGTCTCCGTTGTTTTTTCTTTTCTCTGCTTATTCTCTTTGTTCCACTCTCTATGGGCTATGCTTTCATCCACACTCATTATATTATGATGATTCCCAATCTAAATCCCCAGATTTGACCTGTCTCTTGGGTGACAGACCTATTTAATTAATTGACTCCTTGATTATTTCTAGAAGACTATCCCTACAGGCATTGTGAACTCAGCATGTCCAAATCTGCACTTATTGCCTTCTGCCCAAATCTCTTTCTCCTACTGCAGTCTCTAACTTAAAGAGTGGTAATGCCAAAATTCATTCCATGTCCAACCAAAGCATGGAGAATTAGCTCAGGCTCTTCCTCCCCTCCCATCATTGCCTCCTTCTTATCAATCAACAGGTCAGTGGTTTTTGCCCCTTTAATATTTCTGGATTTCACCTCCTCCAGTTGTACTGCATCTGTCTCATTAAGACCTCAGCTCATCTCTCTGCTTTTAAGTTTTTCCCAAACCCTCCAATCCATCTAGAGCAATTGCTTTAAGACATAAACCTCATCATGTCATTCTAAAGATTCCATCAAAAAAATCCTCATGACCTACAAGATATGATCCACTTCCTTATCTTGGCATACAAATCTTTGCAGGATCTGACCCTTCTGCTTCATCGGAGGAAACCTCTTTCTTTTTTTTTTAACATCGTTATTGGAGCATAGTTGCTTTACAATGTTGTGTTAGTTTCTGCTGTATAACAAAGTGAATCAGCTATACGTATACATATATCCCCATATCCCCTCCCTTTTGCGTCTCCCTCCCACCCTCCCTATCCCACCCCTCTAGGGTGTCACAAAGCACCGAGCTGATCTCCCTGTGCTATGCGGCTGCTTCCCATGAGCTATCTATTTTACATTTGGTAGTGTGTAATGTCCATGCCACTCTCTCACTTCGTCCCAGCTTACCCTTCCCCCTCCCTGTGTCCTCAAGTCCATTCTCTACGTTGGCATCTTTATTCCCGTCCTGCCCCTAGGTTCATCAGAACTAGTTATTTATTTATTTTTTAGATTCCATATATATGTGTTAGCATACGGTATTTTTTTTTCTCTGACTTACTTCACTCTGTATGACAGAATCTAGGTCCATCCACCTCACTACAAATAACTCAATTTCGTTTCTTTTTATGGCTGAGTAATATTCCATTGCATATATGTGCCAAATCTTCTTTATCCATTCATCTGTTGATGGAGGTTCCTTTAAAAACTAAAAATAGAACTACCATATGATCCAGCAATCCCACTATTTGGCATATACCCTGAGAAAACCATAATTCAAAAAGAGTCATGTACCACAATGTTCATGCAGCACTGTTTACAATAGAAACCTCTTTCTTGAATGAATCATCACATCTCTCACTTCTTTGTCCAAACTGATCCCCTGTCTTTATTATTCTTCCTGATCCCTTTTCTTCTCTACCTGATTAACTCTTACTCATTGTTTAGGACCTCAAAGGCCATGTTCCTTGGGAAGTATTCATAAGTGAACACCAGGCTTGGATGGGTAGTCCATTGCTTTCCCTTAGAGTACACAACTATCATCAATCATATCTCATAATTTTTAATTGGTGATTTAATTAGGTCATCTCTGTTATTGATTTCTGTGATATTAGCAAATTAACCCAGTCCCTGACACAAAGTAAGTTCTCAGAACTTGAATGATTACTAAGATTGAATGTATTGAGTTAAATGAGTGAGTGGATGAAGGATGTGAGAGCAGTATAATGTTAGGCTGGCTATATCTCCATCCAACGCACTCATATTGAGAAGTAATTTAGGTAAGCCTGGGTATTGGAAGGAATGCACCTGGAGTTTAAGATTCAGTTCAGGATAAGAGTGGGGTCAGGTTAAGAATGGGAACAGCTCTGCTTCTGAAAATTTATGGATCATTTATTTATCAGTTATTTTGTAATTATTAAAAATTTGCCTCAATACAATTGAGGGGATTCATTTTCTTTATTATTTGTTGCTAAATGGTAATCTCTGGATTCTCTCTAAACTCTGATCATCTTTGACCCTTGATATCACTGCATATTTTTCTAGAGAATTCAAACTAGTTTTAATACTTGCCTAATTGAAGAAAATTAGGAATGTAAATTTAATGTAAATAATTATGTTTTTCAGAACCTAATTTAAATCATTTTGGAATATCTGCTGTTTTGGATTATTCAGATCAATGCTTCCAGCATCTAACCATAGATAATGGAATTGAAGATGATTAGTAAATTGAACCTGATTCTTTGCATTTATAAGCAGTTGGGTGGTAGCAATCGATTTTCCTGGACTCTCATTTTGGAATATTCTGCTTTGAAGGAGAGATTTTTCTATAAATGGAATTCTTCTCATTTGCATCTTTATGATACATTAAAAGGGGTGTTAAGAAGATATTTCTATCATTGGTGTACATGTGTGTGTGAAAGTGGTCTTATATTAATTTAAGAATACCTACTCAGTGAGAAAAAGAGCTAGATCGTTAACTTCTTCTCCTACTATCTTTCTTTCCCAGACACAGTGGGCTCCTAGTCAAGTTCCTCATTCTTTCTAGCAGCCTATCATTCACCTTGAAACACTAACTGCTTCATTTTCCCCTTTATGTTCAGGCAATTATTTTTCCTTCTGTTTCATAAGAAAGTGGAGCTATTATACCAAACGCTTTGAATTTCCAGCCATGAAATTGATAAGTTTGTCAGCAAATATACCCTTTCTTGTCTTTCTTTTCCCTCTCACAAACCAGGAGGAGTTCAACCGCCCTAAGGCCTGACCTGGCATCTTTGTCTACTTCCCCATCAGCATTTAAACACACTCAAGACTGCCCCATTTTCCAGCCTCACATTCCAGCCCAGTCTCTGCACTCTCTGTCGCTCTCGCTCCAGAGCCAAACTTCTTGAAAGCGTTGTGTATGTTCATTGTCTCCATTTCCTTCCTCTTGACCCACTTCCTACAACTCACTTCCTTCTGGATTCTGACCCATCTCTCTACGTAAACTTGTCAAGTTTACGACTGGATTTGTCTCTAAATCCAGTGGGCATGTTGAAATTTTAATTTTATTGTCTTGAACGTTCAACACTGCTAACCATCCCCTGTCAGCAGAATAAGGAGACTAAGTACATGCTTGAAGTTCTTTCCCAATCAAGGAAACATTGAAGAAATTTAGCCTCACTGAACTTACCTAAATTCTTCCATCAGAGAAATTTAGAAAGAAGACATTTTAAGTTCAATATACGTGTTGAATCATGCTTTATGAATGGATAAATATATTACATATAATGATTTAATTTTAACATGCATATATAAATACATATTTAAGTTTTAATTTCCTATTGGAGACAGAATACTACAATCTTTTAATGTCTCTAAAAGCCTTAATCCAGCTCCTGGAACTCTCTTTGATTACTTCTGTCATACCACCAACTCCCAGCTTCTTAGGAACATCTCTGATTGCTGTCACTTCCTCTTCAGGGACTTTAGTTTTTAATTTTATTTTATTATTTTTTCTTTTTTTAACATCTTTATTGGAGCATAATTTCTTTACAATGGTGTTGTAATTGTACAATGTAATTGTACAATGTAATTGCTTTACAAGTTTCTGCTGTATAACAAAGTGAATCAGCTATATGTATACATAAATCCCCATATCCCCTCCCTCTTGCATCTCCCTCCCACCCTCCCTATCCCACCCCTCTAGGTGGACACAAAGCACCAAGCTGATCTCCCCATGTGATGTGGCAGCTTCCCACTAGCTATCTATTTTACATCTGGTAGTATATATATGTCCCTGCCACTCTCTCACTTTGTCCTGGCTTCCCCTGCCCCCTCCCCATGTCCTCAAGTCCGTTCCTCTGAAGGGACTTTAAATGCTGGTGTTCTTTGAGGTTTTGTCCTGACCCCTCTTCTCTAACTCTGGCCACACTCTCTGGATGAGCATCCACTTCTAGGCTTCAGTTTTGTTTCTCTTGGCCATGTCTCCCATATTTACACCTGGAGCTTAGACCTCTTTCCTGAATTCTTTATTAGTATACTCAACCAGCCATTACTATACTCAACTGGAAGCCACTGCTACGATAGATATCCTGGAGATGATTCAAGATAGATGTGCCCCCAAATTATCTCAATATAGCTCTCTACAAGTCTCTCCTCTCTTCTTAGTTCTCATTCTCTTAGTGAATGACACGGAAGTCCAAACTGGAAACCCAGGATGCCGACTTCACTCCTCCTACTCCTTCATTGTCACAACCAACCAATCAGGAAGTCCTAAGATTCTGCTTCCTCCTACGCCTTGATTATGCTTATGTCTCGCCCTAGCCACTAACACACTGTTCCAGGCCACCAGCATTTCTCCTCCAAATCACAACAGTAATATTCTTATCAGTCCTCTCCTCCAGTCTATTCTCCAGTTTAGAACCAGAGTGATTTTTTTTTAAGCAATGTGATCCCGTTTCTCCTTGTTTAAAATCAGTACTTTTAAGATGACTTAAAAACCCTCCAGACAATGTTATCTCCAAACAATGGAACATTATTCAGCTCTTAAAAGAAATGAACTACCAAGCCATTAAAAGAAATGAGCTACCAAGCCATGAAAAGACATGGGAGAACCTTACATTTTTAGCATATTACTAAGTGAAAGAAGCCAGTCTGAAAGAGTTACATACTGGATGATTTCAACTACATGACATTATGGAAAAGGCGAAACTATGGAGACAGGAGAAGATCAGTGGTTGCCAGGGGTTAGGGGCGAGGGAGGAATGAACAGGCAGAGCACAGAGGATTTTTAGGGCAGTGAAACTATAATGGTGGATACATGTCATTATACCTCTGTTAAAATCCATAGAAGTATAACACCAAAAGTGAACCTTAATGGAAACTGTGGGAGATAATGTAGGTTCATTGATTGTAACAAATCTACCCCTCTGGTTCAGGATGTTGACAGTGGGGGAGGCCTTGCATGTGTGAGGACAGGGGTATATGGGAACACTACACTTTCTGCTTAATTTTGTAGTGAACCTAAAACTGCTTTAAAAAACCAAATGTATTTAAAACAAATGAAAAAACACAACCCTCCATGGTCTGGCTTTTCTACACCTCTTTAAAATAATCTTTTCTTCATTCTACCCTTGCTCTGTGTGTGTGTGTGTGTGCGTGTGTGTGTGTGTGTGTGTGTTTTAATATGGAACTTTGTTTCTTTGAACTAGCCACGTTCTTTTTATCTCTGAGCCTTTGCCCATCTTTCCTGATTTTCCTTCTTCACTTGTTGTCTTCTTGTCATCCTCTATCATTTATCATACTTCACTGTTATTGCGTTTTCACTTGTCTGTCTTCTCTGCCAGACTCTAAGTTCTGAATCCATCTTACTGTTGTATCTCCAATGTTGGGCGTATAAAACACTAAATGAATGAATGGGTGATATATGGCTGGAACAGTTTTCCCTCATTCTTACTTAGACTTACCCTGGTTTTGTTTTCAATTGCTCTGAGCTCTTTATAAGAAAGCACTCTAAAAAAATAATAATCACAGGCCTAGATTGTCAGATTTAATAAGGACAAAAAAAGTATAAGACTCTCAGATAAATTAGAATTTCAGGCAAATAATGGATAGTATTTTAACGTTAAGTATGTCCCCAGATATGTAATATTTTTATAATATTTAATTTAATATCTATATAATATTTGGGGACATTTATATTAAAAGTCTATTCATTGTCTGGAATTCAAATTTAAGAGCTTCCTGTATTTTATCTGACTCTCCCTCTCGGGCTCCAAGAACTGTTTCCTAGTTACTGGAATCATTTATTTACACACAGATAATAGCATTGGATAACTGCCTCTATATTGAGTTCTCTTCAGTAAATTTCTACTGAGGACTCCCCTTTTCTCTTTTTATTTTTCAGTGCTTTCAGCAGAGCATTTCTATCTCTGCCATGGAGAACATTTTTGCCATTTACTAGGAGGAAAAAGTTTTACCTATAAGCTATTGTGCTATCTTTTGAAATGTGTTATTGACATGTCATTCACATACCATAATTCACCCATTTAAAGTGTACAATTTAGTATATTCACAGAGTTGTGCAACTGTCACCATAATCTAATTTTAGAACATTTTCATCACCTCCCAAAAGAAACATTGTACCTATTAGCAGTCACTCTCTATCTATCACCCGCTCCCAGCCTTAGGCAATCACTAATCTACTTTCTATCTCTCTGTATTTGGAAATTTTAACTAAATCAGATCATACAATACATGGTCTTTTGTAACTGGCCTCTTTCCCTTAGCAAAATATTTTCAAGGTCTATCCACGTTGTAGCATGTATCGTACTTCATTCCTTTTTTTTTTCTTCATTCCTTTTTATCACTGAATATTATTCCATTGTGTGCGTATATCACATTTTGTTTATCCATTCATCAGTTGATAGACACTTGGGTTATTTCACTGTCTTTTGTAAGAAGAACATTCTAAAACTGAGTTTTTGTCAATTTTTTTGTTTACTGTCTATGGTCAAGTTTTAGGGAAAAAGCAGAGAATATATTCTGCTTGTTTTAAAAGTTGTAGGATTTTACTTTGCTTTTGAAATTTCAGTGGATTCCTTGATCTATCTTGTTTTTAATCTAATCTTTTCTTTTACATTGGAATTGTTTAAGTTAACACAAGAGGTATATTGGATGATGCAATAAGCAACTGCAGATTTTGTCAAGCTGTACATGACGTCTCAGAAACTTCAAAGTTGAGAATTCATGGTGCAACAGGTCTGTCTGATGTGATATTTTCCATGACTACAGAGAATGTTATAGACTAGAGCATCTGGAATTGGTCATAATCTTTAACTGGCACAGATGTGTGAAACTGTGGCATGAGGTTGGAGTTTTTATGTTCTGTATTGTTTTTATGAAATGTATATTCTGATCTGATCAGTGGATGATTGCACCCAGGATGGTAAATCAAAATATAAAATCAAAACCTATCAAGACAATAAGAAATATTTGAGTCTTCACAGATACAGAAATGTCATTTTAAAAACAAATAATTTCTTAGAGAACGTGAGTACACGAGAGTCAACACTGATAATTGCGCTCTACAAGAATCTTAATTCTGCCGTGGGGAGTCACATGGCTATGTTTACATTAACCCCAGATAATGGAAGATTTGTAAAATTAAATGTAAACTTGCTGTGCTTATGTCAATAATGAGTGGCTTCCTTCCTTTTTTACTTCCTCTCTCCCTCCCCCCCACCTTCCTTCTTCGCTTCCTTTCTTTTTCTTTCCTTCCTTTCTTAATGATTTCCCCAAAATCACTTGGGTAGAATGAATATTTGGAAATTGCTTAAAGGAACCATAATATTTCGGGCATTTTTACATAAATATTGATGAACACAAAGTAGTGATTTTCAAACTGCTTAATGCACAACTTCCAATAGATTAAGACATCATTCAAGCTTTATAAAGAGTTGACAGCCTAGCAGTCTTTTTTTCACATCTTGTCATTTTGAAACAATTACGGTATGTACTTTTAAAAATTAAAGTGAATATATATTTATCTTATTTTGAGATTTGCTCACTTCCCTTGAAATAATTATATATTTCCTAGGGCATCACAAAACACTTCTTTTTACACATGTACCTTGTTCATACCTGTCTTTTTAAATATCCTTAAAGTTGGTGCTCAGAGACTAAGCGTCCAGGAAGCATAATAGATCACTATGGTCCACTAAACTGAGTATTTGCTCTTTGACTTTCAATCAGGACTCATTGCATACTCATTTTCTGGAATTCTATATGTTAACATTTTAGTGAATCGAAGATTCCATCTTTTATGTACCACTAAGAAAGAAGAAAAAGACTAATTAATTGTAATAAATTGTAAGATGTATCCTGATTTCAGAGGTGTAACAATGAGGAAAAATATCCATTCTAAAATTAATGAAAAGTAGTAGCACTTTTGGAAGTATACAAATATACTCAAAAGGCAACTGCACACTAAAATACATAAGGCAGTGGTCAATTTCATTCAGTTAGAAATTAATTGAGCACTTAAAATATGTTTAGCTCTGGGCTCAATAACTGGGTTGGAACCATTCAATTATCTAGAAGTTTCTGTTTCGTAACTGTCTTCTGTATGCACCACCTTATACCAGTTGAAATAGGTGGAGTAGGTAGCTGCCCACAAAGTGTGGGTTAAAGTTTTCTGGGAAAGTCTTTATCCTTATTTACTTATCCTTATTCTCTTCCTGATGCCAGGAAACCTCTTGTAAGCCTTTTCTTACTTTGGCCTTATGTCCTTTGAACATGTGGCTATTTCTGGAAGGATGCATTGAGCATTTTTCTTTTTTTTTGCGGTACACGGGCCTCTCACTGTTGCGGCCTCTGCCGTTGCGGAGCACAGGCTCCGGACGCGCAGGCTCAGCGGCCATGGCTCACGGGCGCAGCTGCTCCGCGGCACGTGGGATCTTCCCGGACGGGGGCACGAACCCGCATCCCCTGCATCGGCAGGCGGACTCTCAACCACTGCGCCACCAGGGAAGCCCCGCATTGAGCATTTTAATCTTTAACTCTCCAGTATGGAATCCTTTGATCATTGATTACATTTTCCCAATGGGATGGCACTCTATCATCACTGATGAGGATTTAGAGCTTCAGAGAGCTCATGTAACTTGCCAGGACTGCACAGCACATAGCTAGTTTAACTGGGCTTTCGTTTCCGTGCTATTTATTGGGTCTGACAGCCTTTCACGAACACCTCAAATATACAAAAATGAAGTCTCTGATCCATCTGAGATTTTGAAAGGTAAGAGGATAAAGAGACAAGTGGAGAAGTGAGGTATTGCCTGAGAGGATCAGCCTTGAGTGAGGATGGTGGGCAGGGGGTGGGAAGGGTGGCTTGGGCAGTGAGAATGCGAAGTTTTCTGAAAGGGAAAGTGGAAGGATGCCAGAAATAAACCTGTCATTTCACAATTTTCCCCTGTGCTTGTACCAGAATTGCTGATTCCTAGAACTGAGATTGTCTACCTCATACATTTGTTAGGTTTACTTCAATTCAATATTTTACTGTGGTTCCTCAGGAAGACTTTAGGACTCACTTAGGAACCCTGGCAAAATTCTTGTCTTGAACCTATAGTTGAAATTATTGCATTTTTAATCCAATATCGAATGCATTTTTTTTCTGACCAGTATTTAAGACTTTGGGGGTTCCTTTTATTCACTCTTTCTATGATTGGGATAGGAAAACAACTGGGAAACTCTGGGTTGCAAGCATCTGAACCTGTATCTGCATGGCTGAATCTTAATGGCAGTTCATAAAGCTCATGGAAAGATAAGAGATACTAATATCATTTTTTCTTAACATGGATAATATTTGTTGTCTCTTTGTCTCTCAATACCATTGAAGAGTAAGCTATAATTTTTATAGGAACACAAGGATGACATACTACATTTGTGCAGTAGATCCTTGATAGGCATAAATGATACTGTTGTAAACCCTCAGGCTTAATCATCAGAGTAAACTAACCAGAGTTCCTCGTTGGAAGATGTAAGTGGAAAATAACAGAGCTGTGTTGAAATGCATTAATTCATTCCACAAATATTTAGAGAGATCCTACTGTATATCACTGTATATGCACTTTTCAAGGATATGGATACATAGCAGTGTACTAACCAGACAAGTCTTCTGTCTTTATTCTAGTAGAAGAACAGACAAGTGTAGTAAGAACAATTAAGTCCTTGTGGTCTATCACAGATACAGTAGTCTTCACATATGCTCTTCCCTTTGCTCCGAAAACTTCTCACCCAGACTTTTACTAACTCCCCCTTACCCCTTATGTCTCCATTTAGACAGCTGTTCCTCTGGAAGATTTCCCTGACCCTCCAAGTTCAACATACCTGCCCTTCCCATGTACTCTCATGGAACCTTGCATTCTTCTTTTTTTTTTTTTTTAGCTCTTAAACTAAATTGTTTCCTTTGTATGTTTTTTTCTCCACCAGATTATAAACTCGGAGACAATAAGAACTATGAACTTTTCTGTTTATCTTTGCACCCTCAGCAACTTGCATGATGCTTGGCACAGGATGGGGACTATTATTTTCTCAGTGAATAAACGGTCTAATAAAATGTCTCATTCTTGAACATTAGCCACTTACAGAATAAAATTCAAAATCATATTTCCTCAGATTATTAGATGGTTGGTGTGGAAGAACCCAGCAAGGATGTGAGATCCCAGTTTACCAAGAGTTGAATGCTTTGAGTTCCTAGTCAACGTTTCGATGTGGTGGGATGACTGATAAGATTTTAAAATGTTCTTACAGTGTGTGTGTGCGTGTGTATGTTTGATGATGTTAACTCTGATTTGCCATGTATTCCTATGTGAGACTCCAAAGTATATTTCGTATCTCAACACCTGTAAATACATAGTATAACAGCCTCAAGGAATAACATGGCATAAAATAAGATAATAATCATGGTGATAGTAACATACACTTATGTAATCTTATTATGTGCCAGACAATGTTATAAGCTTTATACATACTTATTTTATATACCCACATCCCTATGAGGAAACTGAGGCCCAGGGAGGTTAAATAACTTGATTACATAGTGACTAAATAGTGGAAGGGGGTGTAAACTCCAAAGCTTGGCTCTAGAGTTCACATTCTACATTTGACTCCTTCAATTTGAAGAAAAAAATCTATTGATCTGAAAAAAAACCCAAAACAAAATAAAAAGAATAAAACAGCTAAAGGAGTACCACTTGAATTGGACCAAGCCATTCTCTTGTTGTATGAAAAACTGATATATTAAAAAACTACCACCAGTGTCTATTTTTTTTTTTTTTTGTCAAGGGAATTAATCGCTTATTAGACAGATGGAAGAGTTCAGCTGAGGGGGAAAGCGCTAAAGTATGTAGCCTGTGTGAGAGAAAGGACAAGCTTGGTGCACAGTGCTATGCCAAAAATACTTGCAAAAATATGTCAGAAAGATAGCGGGCTGGTGACTAGCCTCCAAAAGTCCACATGACTGGGGCCAACATGGGGAATGAAGAGAAGACAATGAATAGAAATATGACAGGTGAACAAAAATCTTTTATCTTTTAAAAGATGTCTTGTGCAATGAAATAGAAGAGATGACTCACAGTGCTGTAATTAGATAGGTAGAACGTTGTAAATCACAGATTACTGGTAGAGTAAAACATTTAAATGACTTAACCAATTAATATCCGATAATATTTTTGAGAAAAATATATTTTTTTGATGACCACCCATTTGATGAACACTCTACAGCACCAAAGTTGATTTATGAATAACTTGTAAATGTTGAAGGTTTTTCTGTATTCCAGGGCTAGATCAGGTAGTGGGAAAAAGGAAGGGATATTTGTAAATGCCTTTGGAGGATCTTAGAAACAAATATGGATGACGAATTAAAATTGACATAGGCAATATGGTTTTTAACATAAGGATAAATTTTTTATTGAGAAATTCTAGAACAGAATACAGACATTTCTTTTGCTATAGCATGATATATGCTTTTCTGAAAAACCTCATGTTTGGCAAAATCATCTCTAAAAAATAACAAAGGTTAATGGAAAGAGAGAATTGGGGCAGGTCATTCCAAACCTGTACACCTTTTTAAGTAGTATGTTACAAAAAATAACAGTCCTAATTACTAACAATAATTCAGTTAAAAGGACATGCAATAGTCTTTAAAAATAATACTACAGTAAATTTTAGATTTCACCTCTGGGGGGAAAAAGGTAAAGGTAGCTGGATAGCAGTGAAAGTAAGAGAGTGTTGAAGCATCTGAATTATGGAAATAAGGGAAGAGAGATATGTTGCAAGTAGAGGAATAGTTTCAGACTCGGTATAAAATGCATGAAAGGAGGAAAATCTTCCACCAAGCACTTCCAAGACAGTGCTTGTTTCATTGGGTATAGTACTGGCTCCGTTTGCACTCTGCTACAGTGAGCTGTGTTACTGTATTGTGTTCAGCTGCTTTTACATGATGACACAAAACATTAAGGGGCTGAGAAAATTTGTATATAAGCCAAGGTGACTTTTGTGTAGAAGCTGCAACATTGTGGAGAATCTATTATTTGTAACTTAGTTTCTATTATCTATCTATCTAATCTATCTATCCTATCTATCATCTATCATCATCCATCCATCCACCAGTCCACACACCCAACTATCCAGCTCTCCATCTATCCAACTATTCATCTATCCATCCATTCATCTATCTACCTACCTACTTACTTACTTATTACTTAGCATGAGGGATTGAGGATGTTCTTAGAATGAATATTTCTCTCTCAGTGCCCACAAAACTGGGACCTCCCCCCCACCTCCACTGCATCTTAGAAAACTCCCATTTGGATATTTTACTGCTTGAATCTGTTCCTAATGTCTGTGACTCTTTGCCTCTATTGTTGAATTTGAAGGTCAGAAGTCAGAAATATATTTTGATTCTAATATATTCAAAACAGATATTTTTTGATTCAAAAATGAAAACATCTCCAAATACACCTGCTTATAATAAAATTAGTCTCTAAAATGAAAAAAACCTTAAGAATATGGAAAATCTGAAATATATATTTATCCTATTGAAATGAAAATAAACACAGGCAATTTTCTCCTATGTATTGAACTAAATTGCTGTTAATGCTTTTTCAGTTCTATTTTTGTACCGAATGACTGGGTTATATGAATTTTTATTGCATGCTGCTTCCTTTGCATTGGGAAAAATCATTTTGAGTGAAGAATTACTTCTCTCAATATAGGTTATATTTCTGACGACTTGGCAGGTGAAAGAAAATGACAGGAATATTATTGCTTGTGTTTAGCTCTGAGCTTATTTAACATGTGTAGCTGAAATAATTAAAATGAAAAGAATGCTCTTTTTATTTAATGAATTAATGGAATGGGCATCCAGAAGTTGCACTGCAAAAGTTCAGCTGAAGCTGCTTAAACCTTCTTCCATAAATCAACTGAGTTGGTTCAGTAAGTTCACAACCAATAAGGTAATAATGTCTTCCTTTGCCTTGCTTTTATCTTCTGCATTCAAGTTACATGCACAACCTCGTTTGATATACAACTTTAGTTTTAAGTTTATATGAGAGATGCAACATAATTTTATTCTAAATATGAACTTGACAATATGGATTCAAATTTGATTCACTGATGTGCAACCTTGCATGTGATATCTGAAACCAGAAATTGTCAAATGGTATATCAAAAAGGTAAATTAGCATTTGCTTAGCGCAACCTGACATGACAGATGGGTAGGAGGAGTGCTGTTATCCCTGAGAAGAGACTAAATATATTATAATTTGGATGTATATACAAACTGGATAAAGCTTTTCAGAAAAGAATTTTCTAGGCAAAATCTACTTTCCATACTCAAAATAATTAGTTAAGCCCCCTCCAGCACTTGCTTCTTTCTCTGCTTCCATGAATTGCTTTGCAAAGCATCCATGCATGAAAATTACTTTATCGAATTTGTGTTTGCTAAGCACATACTAATTTCAAGACACTACGCTGGGCTCGGTAGAATACATTGGTAGAACATTTCCATGATAATAATATTAGCAGTAGTAATACGAAAAGTTAATCATGCTGATAATTGCTAACACTTGTTGAGCACTTATGTGCTAGGAACCTTTCTAAGTGCTTTACATATATCCTAATTTTCACACACAGATACACATGCAAACACAGAGATATACACGGAATCGTACAGATACACATACCACCCAGTCAAGTAACAATACATGACAACTGAGTGACGTGGGCAATATTTGTTTTTGCAGATCAGAAGAAGCTTAACACTAAAAGGGTCACATGAAGAAGGGGGCTGAGCTTGGACCTGAAATGAGCCAGAGTTGAATAGACTGCATGGGGAGAAGAAGGCATTTGGGGGCAGGATGTTGGGAAGAAGCTCTGTGAGCAAAATCTTAGACGTGGGAAACTGCAGCCTGGATGCAGGAACAGAATTCGCATTAGGAAGGAAGTAATGGTAGAGAAGGTGGGGTTAATGTTAAGAGTAAGACTCTTGAGTGCAAAGCTGAGGGGTTTAGATTTGATGCTATGTAAGTCATGGAGATCCGTTAAAATTTTCGGATAAGGGGAGTGATTTGAAAGGAACAATTTCAAAAGATTAATATGGTGAGAGTGCAAGTTGGGTTGAATGGAGGAAAAATAGAGACTAATGAGGAGACGGCATTTGTCTAGGAACTGACATAAAGTAGTGATGATAGGAAAGGAATTTCATTTGCTATCAGAGGTGAGGAAAGAGGAGGGAATGATACCTCTGACCTTCATGGTCTGGATGACAGTCAGTATGAAGACCAGGTTATGGAGGCAGGTGATGATCCAGGCTCTATAGATGTTAGAACTGAGGCAGCAGTGAGATGTCTATGCATGGAGTGTCGTAGAACATGATCAGAAACTTATGGGAGAAGCTCCGTTTGAGGAGTCATCGGTCTAGGGCTGAGAGATACATGGGAGAGATGGACAAATTCTGTTTTCAAGAGATAGAGAGTGAGAAGTGTGGAAGGCTAAGGAGAAAACCTGACTAACGGTGCAGGCAGAAGAAAAACCAAAGAGAGAATGGAATAAGGAAGGGTCAGAGAGGCAGGATTGAAACAAAGGCGGCACAGGCTATGGGAAGGCAGGGAGGAGAGGAGCTCAACAGGGAAGGCGTCTTCGATAATACCGGGTGCTGCTTCCCATGCATAGAGAAAAGGGCCTGAGTAAAGATGAGTGAATTATAATTATGAAGTCACTTGACATCTGAGAATACAACTTTAGTGAACTGGGACATTAATACCTTATTTTAGACTGTATATAAATTATATATATATATTTCATCTTTATTTATATTGGAGCAGAGTTGATTAACAATGTTGTGTTAGTTTCAGGTGTACAGCTAAGTGATTCAGTTATACATACACATGTATCTATTCTTTTTCAAACTGTTTTTACTGATCACAACAAGTTACTTTTTTTGTTGGTCACCTGCATTCTGATAACTTCTAAGTAGGCTAGGTTGCCTAGAAAAAAACATCATGTATGTCTTCAGACTTTCAACAGCGACAGTATAGGCAACAAATAAAGGAGCAGGACAGGGCACTCTTGCGGTTTCTTTATATTATCAAATTAGAGAAACAAAATAATGTGAGAGGCTGAGATTATTTAATAATCTGCTTGAATCTGCTTCCTATGGGAGCCAGAGAGTATATGGAGTCTGGTGTCAAACCACATATTCAGTTTTTGAGGAGAGTCTTCCTGTTCAAGAGGCTTTTAGCTTTTGTTTGTTTATGTTCTTGAAACTTTTAAAAAGGAAATATGGCTTGCTTATGACTCAGGACGATGACAGATTTAAAAATATTAAGGTTTTTCTATATACTAATAATTACATTGAAAGGGATTAAAATTAATTAAAATTAAAAGTACCAGCATTGCCCAGAAAACAAAAATAGAATGCCCTTAGGAGATAGAGGTTTAATTTCTGAGATATTGGTGATGAATTTATAGGCTTAATACGGTATTAGAGAGTGGCCCAATGTGGTTATTTACATTTAAATAAATATTTGATTTATATTAAAACTAATTACAGTTACAAGTTCAGTTCCTCAATCACACTAGCCAAATTTCAAGCATTTACTGGCCAGTGCAGATAAAGATCATTTCCATCACCACAGTAAGTTCTACTAGACAACACTTGTATAAGATACAAAACCATCTAAAGCACAGCCTGGTATCATAACCAGATATCATATCATATCATAACCAGGTATCATAACCAGGTATCATAACCAGAGCGATATACAGACAATAATTTCATTTTAAAGGATACAAAGAATACAACAATACTTCAAGACTACTTTTGTGTTTGTTAAATCTGGTTACAATGGGACTTATTTGCTTCACGGTCTTGGGTTAAATTTTCTTCTGTAGTATAAGTAGGTTTTGCGAATAGCTACAAGCTGTTTTCCAAATAACTGTGAATAGGAGTGAGGGGTAGAAGAAACAATGAAAGGAGATGTTAGCAGAAGCTTAGAGCATGAATTTCTTGGGATGGGGTAGGGTATTGCCATGTCTGTGTTTGTTCCTCCAGCAGACTTCTGTCTGTCCCATACCTATCAATAGTTCCTCTCCATTTCTAATACCATCACACCGCTGAGCTACTCTGTAAAATGGACTGAAACTGAATCTGTGTCTGTAGGAGCCCCAGGCTGGGCCTAGCCCATTTTACAGAGTAGCTCAGCGGTGTGCAGTGGTCCTGGGGGTAGGAAGGGACTAGGCATGGGACAGGAAGAAGTGGGGATTGGAGATAGAAGAAGAGGGATACCACCCATTTCCAAGCACAGAAAGCTACTGTTGGGTAGCAAAGGGTGAAGGAGCCCAGAGTGGAAGGAGATTGTGACACAAAGCCACAGGCAGCATAGGTAAATTCTGCACTCCATGGCAGCATAAGACTGTAGAGGATGATCATAGAGACACAGGCACTGAGCGAGATACAAAATCACAACGTAAGTAGACTTTACGGAAGAGGAGGCTATATGGTTTGGGACATGAGGCATGGACGTTACATTAAGTCATCACATCAGATTTAAAAAGGCAGCTTTCTGGCAACAGCTCTCTTGAAAGCTGAGCCTGAAATGGGACATTGGGCCTAGGCAGTTTATTTGAGAGGTGATCACAGGAAGCTGGAGAGAGGAAGGAAAGAGTATCATATGGGGAAGTGGAAGACATGAGGGGACATTATTACGGTCACTGCTGTGATCAAGGGGACTTTATTCAGGGCAACCTCCCCAATTCTCCTTCTGGAGGACAAGAAGCTGTTTGCTGTGCACCACTGCTTGAGGGTTGTTCCAGGGGTCCTTACTCCCTGACATTCCTGGGCTGCACTTTCAGCTGGCCCAGCAGTGTTCCCAGAACCTGGGACAGAGTGCAGAAAGATCAGAGCTACACTGGAGATAAGATGTTGCCAGTGTATTGTGAGTCTGAGACACACCCCACCTGTGGCTGAAATCAGAGGGGGGCCCAGAGCATGGGACACAGGGCACAAAGGCGTCGGATACAGCTGCCCTTTACTTAGAATAACCGTTACCTGTCAAACCTTGTGCTAAGACAAAGCATTTACATTTTCTCATTTAGCAACACAGCCCCCCGTGAAGTGGGTGTAATGTGTGTGCATTTTATAGAAGAAGAGAGGTTAAGTAACTTGCTCAAGAAATCAAATATATCACATGCCTAAGATCAACAGCTCACAAAGAATTCTTCCCCTGGCCTCATTGCCCTAATCCCTAGCTCCACTATATTTCACCCTTCCTTGATGGCTCTAAAGTTTGCCTTCTCTGTCTTCTTACTATTTTTTTTTTGTAATTACCACCACCCCACCTCAACTCCTCCCCTCATTTGCTCTTTGTAGTGCAGCATTCTTCAAGTTTTGGCAAACATGTACCTGTAACCATCATCACCATCATAATCAATATACAGAACAATTCTGTCACCTTCCAAATCCCCCCATGACCCTTTGTAGTAAGGCCCTCTCCCCTTTCCAGCTTCTTGTAACCACTGATTTGTTTTGTTTCCCTATACTGTTGCCTTGGCAAGAATGTTATATAAATGGAATCATCTCATTTATAGCCTTTTGAGTCTGGATTCTTTGGCTTAAAATAATGCATCTGAGAATCTCCCAAGTTGTGAGTATCAATAGTTTACTCCTTTCAATTACTGAGTAGTATTCCATCGTGTGGCTGGACCCTAGTTTGTTTATCCATTCCCTAGTCGAGGGACATTTGGATTGTTTCCAGTTTTTGTTGATTACAAAGAAAGCTGCTATAAGCATTTGCATAGAGGTATTTGTGTAAACAAAGTTTTTTATTTCACTTAGGTAAAAACCTAGGAGTCAGATTACTGAATCTTATTGTTAAGTGCCTGTTCAACTTTTTAAAAAATTGCCAAACTGTTTGAGAAACTGACTTTACAATTTTACATTCTCACCATTAATTGCTCCACATTCTCACCGGAGCTTATTAAAAAACATTTTTTTAGCCGTCCTAATAGGTATTTAGTTGAAAATCACTGTGGCTTGAATGCATTTCCCTGGTGACATATGATGTTAAACATCTTTTCATGTATTTACTTGCAATCTGTATATCTTCTTCAGTGAAGTATCTGTTCAAGTCTTTTGCTCATCTATTTTCATTGAGTTGTTTACTTTCTTACTATTGAATTTTTAGAGATGTTTTAATATTATGTATACACAGGTTTTTAAAATCAGATGTGTGTCCTGCAAATATTTCTCCTAATATATGGCTAGCCTTTTCATTCTCTTAATAATGCCTTTTGAAGAGTAGTTCTTAATTTTTATGGAATCCAATTTTTTTTTCTTTTCTTCTTTCATGGTTTGTGCTTTTGGTGTCATGTCTAAGAAATCTTTGGCTAACTCCAGGTCACAAAGATTTTCTCCTGTTTTTTTCTAAAACTTTTATGATTTTAGGTTCTACATGTAGGCACATGAGTAATTTTGAGTTAATTTTTCTATAGGGTACAAGGTATAGATCAAGGTACTTAAAAAATGAATAGCTAACTAATTGTTCCAGCCCACTTGTTGAAAAGATGATTCTTTCACCATTGAATGTCTTCTACACCTTTATCAAAAATCAATTGACCATATATATGTAGGTCTGTTTCAGGACTTTCTATTGTGTTCCATTGATCTATGTTTCTTTGTTTCTCCAATACCACAGTGTCTTGATTACTGTAGCTTTATAGAAAGTCTGGAAATAAGTTAGTGTTATTCATCTTTCTTCTTCTTTTTTAAGAATTATCTTTGCTATTTTATTGCTATTTTATTTTGCATTTTCAAACACAAATTAGAATCAGCTTGATGATTTCCTAAAAACAATTCTGCTGGATTTTGACTGGAATTCTGCTGAATCTATAGATCATTCTGAGGGAAAACTGACATCTTAACAATACTCCCCTTATTTTAGTACTAATTAGTCATCACATAGAGGGACTGAATGTAAGCAGTATATTGAAAGGAAGACACGTTTATTAAAGTGTGACTGATAAATAATTAGGAAATTGTGAACACATCTGTTTCCCAAGTTTACGTATAATATAAATATCAACAATGTAATACAACCCTGTATTGTTGGCTCGGAGAAGGAAATGGTGTGTGTCGATTGGGAGAGAACAGTGATATTTGCATCTTGCTATAGCCCCTCTAACTTCCTTAGTATCCCCTCCTTGCTGACCAAAATATCTGCCTCTGTCAAGTATAAATTATATATCATACATATTTAGGGAATCCAGTAAGTTGTTTAAAAAATCATTACTTCTTAAAATATATTTTAAAGTGAAATACTTCCTACTTGTAAAACCAAGAACTGGGGCTCTTATAGGAAGTAAATCTAGTTATTATTTTTTAAAATGCAAATTAGGTAAATAGATGATCTTTAATGCAGGTCTCTGGCATTGACTATTTCAGTATTTCTTGAGTATGTATGTTTTTCAGTGGCAATTCTATCTAACTGCTGGAATTTTCTGAAGGTCTATGCATAGTTTTTAACTGATAATTGCAAAAAGCATAAATCTTTCAGACACAGAAGGAGTGGATTTCTTCCACTTTGGTAACTTAGAATTTTGTCACCTTTACCTCTGGCCATCAGGCTCCTTCCTGTTATTCATGCCCAAAATTCAACTTTCAAACCTCTGCTACTTGCCAGCTCAGTGTTTTAACCTTCCCCAGCCTATTGCTGGCTTCTTGGCAGAATGTCAAACCTGTCCAGGCAGGACGTCAGACCAGTCCAGATTAAACTAGCTTGACTGAAGAAACAAGCCAGTGCAAAACAGCAAGATTCTCGTTAATTTTAATTAACAGTTCCAAACAGAGTTGCATAACAAGGTCATTTTCCCTAAATGAATTATTAGAGATAATAGAAGAAGTCAACTTCCCCAAGCAGTATTTTTAAACCCCAGGAGTTGGCAAAAACTGTCCCAGAGAATATCTGTCTTTCCACGGCAGTCCACTCTCATAAGTTTGAATTAGACTTCCCTGAAGTCATGGTCTGTACCTGTTTTTTTTTCCCCTTTCCCTAAAATTCAAATGACTTAGTTCAAATGACAAAGTTCAAAGCTTTTCAGGGAATGCTATGCAGTGATATTTCCTCACCTGGAAAAAAACAATGATTAGAAAAATCTAAACAGTTTGGAACCATAAGGAAAATAATTTTTCCGTATAAATTGAGAATATCTGATATCTTCCAGAGAGCACAAAACAATGTCCTCTCTAGATGTTCACTTGCTTATCTGCTTTATTGACTCTTTTGCTTATTAAAAATTAATTGGGTACATTTTTTGTAAATTAGGGCCTTTGTTGTTTTCACTTATTTTGTCTTTTGCTTACTTATATGTGACATTTTAATCTTCCCCCAAAGCAAACAATACTGTTTCTATGAAAAAGCTTTAATTTATGATGGAATGTACAGAGAATAAGTATTTTCCTAAGCACTTGGGATCCCACTTTTGTTGAAATACTGTCTAAACATCCAAATAAAATTATCAATAAAAAAATGCTAAGAAATTTAACTTGGACATGTAAATATAAATATCATAGTAGATTGACAGTTTCTCAAACTTCTCTATAAACTGTCAGAAAGTACTTATAAATCCTAATCATTTATCCAAATAACTACAAATATGCATGAACACTGTTGGCTCCTTTGTAATCTGATACCCTAGTGAAGAGATAAAAGCATTTAGCTTAAAAGTTTATCTAAGAAACTCAGATTTGCAGTTACTGTAACAATTCTTGTGAAAAATCAAAACACTGCCAAAAGCAGCTGAAGCTGCTGACCTAGCAGCCTGAATCTGGAAGAGGCATGCGCTAAAAGCCGTAGGGGTTGAACTCCACATATGGTGTTGGGTTACCATCAATCTGGAGAAACAGGCCATCGGCAAATTGAGAAAAGAATCTCTTAATGCAGTGATTCGTCAAGGCTTTGAGTTTTCATCCTCACTCTTCCTTTCTGATTTGTCTTCTTGTGTTTGCCTTATTGTCATGTAGGGATAAATGGTTTTCATAATGAATGGATTCCCCATGCAAATGCTTATACACATATTCCCACCAATAACCTGTCAAATTTCAAACTGACACTGACATATATGTGTATTTCTCTATAGCTGTAGCTACAGTTATAGCTATATATCTATAATATTAAATATATAAAAATATATGGGGCTTCCCTGGTGGCGCAGTGGTTGAGAGTCCGCCTGCCGATGCAGGGGATACGGGTTCGTGCCCCGGTCCGGGAAGATCCCACGTGCCGCGGAGCGGCTGGGCCCGTGAGCCATGGCCGCTGAGCCTGCGCGTCCGGAGCCTGTGCTCCGCAACTGCAGAGGCCACAACAGTGAGAGGCCCGCGAACCCTAAAAAAAAATATATATATATATATATGTATGTATATGTATGTATATTTCTATGTATTACATATTGAATATATATATATATTTGGTTGGCCAAAAGTTCATTTGGTTTACTATATATACGTATATATATATCAGGCAAACTTTTTCCTTTTTAAGTTCTTTTTTTTTTTTTTTTTTTTTTTTGCGGTACGTGAGCCTCTCACTGTTGTGGCCTCTCCCGTTGCGGAGCCCAGGCTCCGGACGCGCAGGCTCAGCGGCCAGGGCTCACGGGCCCAGCCACTCCGCGGCATGTGGGATCTTCCTGGACCGGGGCACGAACCCGTGTTCCCTGCATCGGCAGGCGGACTCTCAATCACTGCGCCACCAGGGAAGCCCTTAAATTCATTTTTAACTTATTAAATTCTTTGCTCAAAGTGAATTATAATAGTGTGTAAACTGTGAGGAGATGATGTATAGGCTTAAGATACAGTTTGGTGATCATGGTTGTTTCAGCGTGTCAGTTGCTTGACAAGCACATGAGTAGACAAGTTGATTGTTTTGCCTCTGGCCTTCTGACTTCACTGGAAGCAACTTTCTGGGTGAGCTTTTGACATATATGGATATATAAAGATGTGAGGAGAAAAGAACAGTTTGTTACTCTGATTTTGGCATAAGATGACTTAGAGAGGAGAAAAGAAGCTACATTCTATTAAGAACAAAATAACCCAATGGTTGATTAACAATTTTAAAAAAGAAAACTAAACCAAACTAACAAATAAATCTGTCTCAACACATTCAAAAATCAATTCAGTCAAAGTGAATTCAGTTTGTAGCTCTACCGAAAGTTTCACTTACATGTGGTATATATGATAATATGTATCCATTCCCTAAACTCTCAAAGTATCCAATATTTACATATTATATCCCTTATCATATTATGTTGAAACACACCATTTTAATGCTTATTTCCCCCATCAAACCCTTGAGAACAGGATGTTCCTTCTGGTGTTTCTGCTGATTAGCTCAGTCCTCAGAGCACTGCAGGAAGACCTTGCAGGACTGGCTGGCTGGTGATCAAGGTAGCAAGTAGCATGATCAGAGGGTTGTGGGAAGTGGCTGAGAAAGGACACGTTTCTATCATAAGCCGCAACCCTCTAGAGGTCCGGGAAATGCCAATGGCTACTCTTCCAGGAGGGCTTTCATACAAATACTGGAAATGAAGTTCTTTGCTATAATTGTCTATGGCTCTAATTCCCAATTCTTCTAGACCTATGAATCTCTGAACATATTATGCAAATTTACTGTGAATGTAAATCTCCCTTATTTTTCATTTATTTCTTCTGTCTTCAAAAATGTGAAAGCTTTAGGGGGGTCCCATATAAATCCTATCAATCTGCTATTTGATAATATGCCACTACTAAGTGAGTATAAATTCTTCCCTGCAGGCTGAGTAAACAGAAAAACCACCCAAACTTATGAAAACTCATTGAAGTCCAGAGAGAAAACAAGAAAGAGAAGAAGGGAAAAAGAGGGCAAAGGAGGGGAGAGAAGCGGGAGAGAGGAGGAGAGAGAGAGAGAATACAAATATGGATGTGAGCATCATCATGGAAAAGGAAAACAGTCTAACAACCTATGATCTGGAAGTATCACATGCATACAGAAAACTTAACTATTTAATTAATAGATAAAATAGAATCAGTAGAAGCAAAATGATGAAAATGGAACTGATGTAGTAAAAGATAAATATATTCAGCCTTAATTCAGAAATTAAGACCAGGAAATTATGAGGGACATAGATGACCAAGAGATTAACCTATATAAAATGGAATTTCTATAAATAGAAAACTAGAAAGGATGGATCAAAAGCAATGGTCAAAGGAAAAAAGGAAAACTCCATTATGGTAAAAGGATGATCTCAGCCTCAACAGCTAGAATGTGTTTTGAAGTACATTACAGGTCAATTTTGTGAAAACACACCACACCTAGACATATTCTGATGCAATCTTTAAAAACCCAGGATCACATAAAGATCAGGAAAAAACACACAGAGAAAATAAATGTTAACATAAATTTCACCAAGTTCCCTACAAAGGACATTGATTCTCATAAATCCTTTGCTATTAAATGTTAGAATATAAAGGAATAGAGAGGTTAAATGTCAAGATTATGGAGAGGCTGGGGCCAGACTGCCTGGTTTCAAATCCTAGCTTTGCTGAATATTAGTTATTTGAGCTTGGTCAAAGCTCAATCTTGGTCAAAGCTCAATCTTGGTCAAAGCTCAAACATCCTCTTTGTGCTTCATTTTCATCAATAATACAAAACATAAGAAATACATGTTCTTATGGTCATCTTTAGGAGTAAGTGAATTAGTATATTTAAAGTATTTAGAAGAGTACCTGAGACATAGTAAGCAAAATGTATGTTCTTTTTCTTCCACTTCCCTCCCCCACCTTCTCCTCTCTCTACCCTCCCCCTTCTCTCCTCATGGTTGCTGTTTTTATTACACAGCTTTGAAAGAATTTTATACCCAGTCAAGTTATCAATGTGTGAAGGCAACAGAAAGTCATTCTTTGATACATATGGATTAAAAATATGCTATCCAGGCAACATCAAAAAATAATTTGAAAACCTGAGTGACAACAATACAAACTGTGTCAAAGATCAGATGGGAAATAGTGGCTGCAAAGGGCCATTAGTCCAAATTATTAGTAAAAATTACTAGACTAAGTTATTAGGCTAATAATTTTTAAAGTACCACATGAGTCACAAAATTTGGCTTCCCTTTAAATACACAGCTTCTGCTGTATAAGACATTAAAGAAGGAAAAATACAGGATTCATATCTTAAATTAAATCACAATCTAGAAATTGCAGAGTATTTGAAAGCAAAGGCACAAAGCATTTTAGTTTTCATCAGTGGTAGTTAACAAATGATTACTTTGCCCTTAACTCTTATGGTAACTTTAATATAATTTTATGACTGTCTTTGGAAACCTTAAGGTAGTTACTTAAGGAATAAGCATAAGTATAGATTTTGTTCTTTCCAAATTAAAGATTATAAACAATAGCAAAAAAAACCAAACTTCTATTCAGGAAAAGTAAATAGGGGAAAATCAGCAAGCAAATATTTTAAAAGAACAAAAAGAAAATATATATTGATAGAAACATGACCAAGAATTAGTAAGATTACTAAACATATATTAGTTAAATATCTCAATGAAAGAGCAAATCCATTGGTATGCTATTTATAATTTCCTCACTCAAAACAAATATATGGAAATATTGGCAAATAAATGCAAGGCAAATAGAAGCCAAAAGAAAGTGGTATTAATATGACATAAAGTAATTTAAGGCAAAACCATTAAATGCTATATGGAGGGTCACTTTAACCAAAAGATAGTAAAATTAGTAACAATGATAAAACATTCAAAAATCCTCATGCCTGGAATAATACTGTATCAGTAGCAGAGAAGGTGAAAGCTTTTTAAATTCAAAGTAGTTTTAGCAAAATTTAGTTATCGTGAGAGATTTTAATTACCATGATAGATCAATTAGACAAATAAATTATTAAGAACGTAAGTACTTTATCACAGCATCATTAGAAATAAAATAAAATAAAAATAAGATACCTTTTTCTAGCTATCAAGTGATCAAATATGTTTTGAAAATATCCATATAATGGCCAATGTTAACCAGTGTTTGTTGAGATAGACCCTCTTGTGGTTGATGGATGTGTATTTTGATACAATTTATGAGGAAAAACAACTTGGTCATATCCTTCTAGAGCCTTGGAAAAACTCATATTCTTTGTCAGAATATTTTCAACCCTTGGAGACAGATTGGACAAAGATTTATATTTGTGCACATTAATTGTGGAATTTTTTGAATAGAAAAACAATGTAAATAAAGTATTTATTAGCAGAAGAATGGTTAGATAAATTATTTTTGCCATACATTATAATATTATACTTGAAAATATCGGTAATAATATTTTTGAAGAATATTGATTGACATTAGGGAAAGGAAAAATAACAATATTTATTACTATTATAAAAGGAAAATTATTTAAAAATTCAATAAACAGCACGGTTCTATTTTTGGTTAAAAAATAGAAGTGTATAGAGCAATGTCTAAAAATAAATGACTAAATGTTAACAGTGGTTATATCTGGGTGGTGTGACAGGTAATTTTTCATGTTCCTTTTTGTGGATTTTCAAAAAAAAATTTAGATAAGAAAGAACAAGGAGAGACTTGCCAAACAAATGTGTAGAATAGAATGCTTTGAAAAATACCTTTTCTGAATTATTCTCTTGTTTTTTAATATTAAATAAATATTATTTATTATATTATTTATTGAATATAATAGCTACAGACAAATACATTTCTCTATTGTCTTCCTTCCCCAAGACCTATAAAACACCGAGTGTGACTGAAAAATAGGAATATCAGTCAATTAATCATGTTTCTCTAGCATATTAATAAATTTTAGTATTTATATAGAATTCTATATATCAGGAAACATTTTCACAATCATTACCTTATTTAACGTTCACAACATTTCTCTGAAAAAGGTGATACTATGATGCCCAATCTACAGGTGAGGAGACTGAGACTCAGAAAGATGCAAGTTACTTACCTAAGGACACAGATAAAATCCTGAGCTCTTTCCCACACTCCATCTGCGCTGCTGATGCAGATATTTCAAGTCCTCTTGAGTTTTTATGAGGATCCTGGTATCACATGTTATTACTATTGCGTAGACATATCTAAGAAAGAGGGAGAAACATTTTACTCCCTGGAGTGACAGATTATAAAAAGCTAAATTAATGACTCAAACTTGTGATTCCCAAGAAAAATTCATATGCATTTTGTTTTATTTTTCATTGGGCTACTAGTTTTGAGGCACATGGAACCAACTTATGACTGTAAATTTACACCTGTGATCTTACTCTTTTTAAGACAATTTTTTTTTTTTACAATAGTTTTAGATTCACAGCAAAATAGAGAAGTAGGTACAGCACCTATTATCTTAATGTCTCTCTACAAGCCATAAGTCACACTGGACGTTTTGCCCTTTTATGACAGAATTTAACATTCACTTTATTCGGGACTTTGGGCTACCTGTAAAACTCAGCCGGGCATTAATGGAAGAGCCACTGGGTATTGAAAGTGAGTATATTCAGCATTTTGTCTGGGCTAGAAGTCAATCAGAATGCAATCATTCATTAAGACTCCTGCAAGCAATAGCCACTGTGCTCTGCCAACATTCATCAAGTTAAGGGCCAGGAAATGTGAGCGCCAGGGCAGATCTCTGAAAGAGACAGCACAAAATTCAGCTCTTCTCAATTACAACGTGGCAGTGGCCTTCTTCCTCCGAACTACACTCTCAGAAGGGAATCTGAGAGGCAATTCAGACCTTTTTCATTGGGTTCATTCCCAACAGGAATATCCTATAAGAAACAAACCAGGATACTTATTTTCTTGTTCTTGATTTTCACAAGAATGGTTGGAACACAGTGCCGGAGCCTTGCTGACTCAAGAAATCAAACAAGCAAGAATGAAGATGAGGGACTTCCCTGGCGGTCCAGTGGTTAAGACTGCCCTCCCAATGCAGGGTGCACAGATCCGATCCCTGGTCAGGGAACTAAGATCCCACGCGGCGTGGCCAAAAAACAACAACAACAACAAAATCGAGCTAAAAGAATGAAGATGAGCCGTGAATACTGGAGTCACGGTGAAAGAGAATATTGAAGTGGGAACGCTCAACAGCTTTTTAGGAAGACAGTTGAAATCTTAGTTCTACCTTGTGCTAACTATGCATTACTAGGCAAGTTCTTTATTTTTTCTGAATTTAAGTATACTTATCTGTAAGCTATCTACTCCATAGGGTTATTACAAGAAATAAACAAAAAATGTAAAGTACCTGAAAAAAAGTGCACAGTAAGTGGTAGCTATTATGACAAGGGCAAAAGATCATTGAGGTTTAGAATATTCTCTTTCATCTGAAATTTGGATGTGGCTAGCTATGTTTTTAAGAGTCAGATAAAGATTTAAAACTTTGAAAGCTAATGGTAGTGATCAAGAACTGAAATAAGTCTGAGGAACTCCTTAGAGAATCTTCAATTCCCGTGGATCTCATTAGGAAACAAGAGTGATGTATGCTTCTCACATAAGCCTAAAAAGATGTTTGAAGCTCACCTGTCAGCATGGAGACATCCAGAACAATTACTGAAAACAAAGGGAGCTTTTATAAGTCCAAGATGTTTTGACAGCGGAGGAAATGACTAGAAGCAGACTTGAGTTTTTGGAATGCTCACTCATCTCTATAGTTTCTGTGGGGTGCACACGAATGCCTATGTTATGAGGTGGATGAATTATATAAACTCAACTGCTTAATTTTCCCTATAAGTACATGTAAACTTGATGTAGTTACCTGTAGATTAAAATGATGATGTGAAATCTATTGTCCACATGGTAACATGCTTTGTATCTGTTCGCAATGTAATTTACCACGTGTCAGTTCATGGCCCGGCCCTGCATCATTCCTGGAACAGTCACGTAGCCGTGTGAATTCTAGTTGAGCTCATGGTCTGTTTCTACCTCTGCGTGTGAGGAAAGCCCACAGTACAAGTCATAATCGGAGTTTCCTCTTTCTCTCAGAAGCCTATGGCATGCAAGTCTGTAATTCTGGAATGCATGACTCCACGGATGTGGAATTCAAGTCTTGCTTCAAGGGTTGGGCTCAGTGTTACTGTACGGCACATGGCCACAGCGTTGCTGGGCAACAGGGTTTGTTTTCCCGCTGCTGGGATTCCCACTTCTGCTTCCCTAGACGCTTGTTACATACTTGATCTGTGTGGTGTGTTCTAATTCTGTTTAGGATGGCGGCTGCCAGCAACGCAAGCATGCAAGGGGGACTTTGGTTATATAATATCTGTCTCTTCTGTTATAAGGTTAAAGAATAATATAAATCGTTCGCTATAAAGATGAGCTATACGGATGCAATTGTAACAGTCTTGCTTGCTGCCACCTGTTCAAAAATCTCCAACCAGTGGCCCCTGTCCCACTCTTCTTAGGGTATCCTAAGTTTTCATCTCTGAGGAGTCCATGTAAAAGTAGCTGAGAGAGGATAAAGAAATGACGTATGTGTCAGCAAGGATGGTTTACTGGAAACGTATTTCACGCTAGTCTAACAGAGGAAGTTGATTACTAATTCATCATGGATGGGACAACTTTCTTTAGGACATTGGTCATCTCAGCCCCAAATACACAAATCTAGACCTACATTCACGCCCTGTCCTGTAGGGAATTGAAGCTATTTCCACATGATGAGATTAGCAGTGGCTGTGGTTGGAGACAAAAATACTTAGAACCTTATTCTTTTTAAGAAAAGTGCTATCACAAACAGAAAATTTAAAATTGCTGCTGTTTTGAAAGCACTATAAGTGTTTTGTTCTACCCTCAGATTGCTATGCTTGTATAGCAACACTGCAGGAGGTGCCTTTCCACTTCTTTACACCCTTCTACACTTTCCCAACCTTCTTTTTAGTGCTTTAAAATTTTTTTTATTAATAAATTTTAGTATGCCAGGAGTAATGAAATTTTTACTTGCTTATGGATTATAAATGAAGAATATAATAAATTTAAAATTGTTAAGGACAACCAGATTCCAATTAAAGGGAGAAATGTAAAGGGAGAAATGTAAAGCAGAATTTCTCTGTCTTATGAAATGTAATCTGCTAGATGGGTGTGCTGAAAAATATTTGACAAATGGCTTTGGGAGTAGGTGGAATCTTTAAAATAAATTTTTTTTAATTGAACTATAGTTGATTTACAATATTGTGTTAGTTTTGGGTGTACAGCTTCAGATTCTTTTCCATTGTAGTTACTACAAGATATTGAATGTAGTTCTCTGTGCTATACAGTACATTCTTGTTGTTTTTCTATTTTATATATAGTGGTGTGTATCTGTTAATCCCATACTCCTAATTTATCCCTCCCTCCCTTGCCCCTTTGGTAACCATAAGTTTGTTTTCTATGTCTGTGAGTCTGTTTCTCTTTTGTAAATAAGTTGATTTGTATTATTTTTTAGATTCCACATAAAAACAATACCATATCATATTTGTCTTTCTCTGTCTGACTTCACTTAGTATGATAATCTCTAAGTCCATCCACATTGCTGAAAGTGGCATTATTTCATTCTTTTTTATGGCTGAGTAGTATTCCATTGTATATATATTCCACATCTTCTTTATCCATTCATCTGTTGATGGACACTTAGGTTGTGTCCATGTCTTGGTTATTGTGAATAGTACCACTATGAACATTGGGGTGCATGAATCTTTTTAAATTAGGGTTTTTGTCTTTTCTGGATATATGCCCAGGAGTGGGATTGCTGATCATATGGTAACTCTATTTTTAGTTTTTTGAGGAACCGCCATACTGTTTTCCATAGTGGCTGCACCATTTTACATTCCTACCAAGAGTATAGGAGGGCTCCCTTTTCTCTGCACCTTCTCCAGCATTTATTATTTGTAGACTTTTGATGATGGCCATTCTGACTGGTATGAGGTGATACTTCATTTTAGTTTTGATTTGCATTTCTCTAATAATTAGCACCTTTTCATGTGCCTCTTGGCCATCTGTATGTCTTCTTTGGAGAAATGTCTATTTATGTCTTCTGCCCATTTTTCGATTGGGTTGCTTGTTTGATAGAGTTGTATGAGCTATTTGTATATTTTGGAAATTAAGCCCTTGTCCACTGCATCATTTGCAAATATTTTCTCCCAGTCTATAGGTTGTCTTTTCATTTTGTTTGTGGTTTCCTTTGCTATGTAAAGGCTTATGGGTTTGATTAGGTCCCATTTGTTTATTTTTGCTTTTATTTATTTTGCCTTGGGAGACTGATCTAAAAAATATTACTATAATTTATGTCTGAGAATGTTTTTCTTTGTTGTGTTCTAGGAGTTTTATGTTGTCATGTCTTATATCTAAGTTTTAAAGCCATTTTGAGTTTATTTTTGTGTGTGGTGTGAGGGTGTGTTCTAACTTCATCAATTTACATGAGATTGTCCAGCTTTCCCAACACCACTGCCTTTTCTCCATTATACATTCTTTCCTCCTTTGTCAAAGTTTAATTGATCATAGGTGTGTGGGTTTATTTCTGAGCTCTGCATTCTTTTCCATTGATCTGTATGTCTGTTTTTGTGCCAATACCATGCTGTTTTGATTACTGTAGTTTTGTAGTATTGTCTGAAGTCTGGGAGGGTTATGCCTCCAACTTTGTTATTTTCCCTCAGGATTGCTTTGGTAATTCTGGGTCTTTTGTGGTTCCATATAAATTTTAGGATTATTTGATCTAGTTCTGTGAAAAATGTCATGGGTAATTTGATGGAGATTGCATTAAATCTGTAAATTGCTTTGGTAGTATGACCATTTTAACAATATTAATTCTTCCAATCCAAGAGCATGGGCTATCTTTCCATTTCTTTGAATTATCTTCAACTTCCTTTATCAGTGTTTTATAGTTTCCAACGTATAGGTCTTTCACCTCCTAGGTTAGGTTTATTCCTGGATATTTTATTTTTTTGATGCAATTTTGAATGTTTTTTTTTAACTTTTTCTGATACTTCATTGTTAGTGTAAAGAACTGTAACAGATTTCTGTTTATTGATCTTGTATCCTGCTACCTTGCTGATTTCACTTATTAGTTCTAATAGTTTTTGTGTGGAGTCTTTCAGGTTTTCTATATAGAGTATCATGTCATCTGCATACAATGACAATTTTACCTCTTCCCTTCCAATTTGGATAGAGTAGGTGGAGTCTTGACTTGTAGTGTTTGATGATTTCCATGGTGTAGATACTCCCTCCATGGCTGATTTCAAGTTACCATCTTACTGTCACTGAACACAGAGCAGGGAAGAAATGCGTACAGTGGTATCTCTGTACAAGCTGGCTTCAACACACCATGGCTGCTAGATATTAATAGGATTTCAGGAAGAATGTATTCATAGTTTAAAAAAAATTGGGGAATGCTGAGTGAAGTTAAACATATGTGGGAAATTTTACAACATTTAAAATATGAATTTGCATTTTGAAATTCTAAGACATTCTTTATAATTTATTTGACACCTATCCACATCTAGTGGGACACTAGTGCTCCAGTAAACACAATTTAGAAAATGTATAAATTAAAGCTTTAATTTTTGTATTGTTAATCTCTTAAACTTTGTAATTCTTGTAAGTTACAAAAGGCATATCAACTCAAATTAATAAAGCACCAATAGAAATAAAAAGTTAAATTCTCTCTTTTAATTCCACTTCCCTGAATTAATCAGTAAGGGCTTGAGGTATGTCATTGCATATGTTTAACATATAAACATATACAAAATAGATCTACATATGTAATAGAAGTTCTCTATTACCTTTGTTTAAATTGAGATATAACTGACATATAACATTATATTAGTTTCATGTGTACAACGTAACAATTCCATATTTGTATATATTGCAAAACGATCACCACAATAAACCTAGTTAACATCCATCACTACACATGGTTACAGTTTTTTTTCTTGTAATGAGAACTTTTAAGATCTCTTCTCTTAGCAACTTTCAAATATGCATCATCTTTTCAAAAAAACACATTATTCTGCCACTTAAAAATATTTTAACCTTCTTATTGTAAACAAAACAGAATTAGCAAACCACACAGAACAAGTATGGGGCTTAGTACAGTGGTTCTCAAGCTTTAACATGCATCCTTAAACCTGGAGGGACTGCCAAAGCACAGATTGCTCAGTCCCATCTTGAGAGTTTCTGATTCAGTCTTCAATTTTAATCTCTGAGGAGTCTGTGTAAAAGTAGCTGAGAGAAGATAAAGGAATGCATATGTGCCAGCAAGGATGCTGTTTATTGGAAACATATTTCAAACTGGTGTGACAGAGGAAGGTGCACTAGGCTCTGAAAATTTGCATTTCTAACAAGTTCCCAGGTTATGCTGATGCTATCTGGGATCACACTTGGAGAACCTTAAGCTTAGTGAATTGTTTATGGGATGAACACCTTATAACCACAATGCAGGTGAAAAATAGAACTTTGCTGCCATAGCCCACTCTAACAAGAGTTCCTGTCTCCCTTCCATGGTAAGCACTATTCTGACTCTTAGGGTAATCACTTCCTTGTGTTGCACTGTGTTTTTTTTTTTCTTATGAAATACATTTTATTGAACAAATTGGGATCATCCTGTACACACTGTACATGCCACAACATGGTGTATTCCCATGTCAGTCGAATACTAATCTATATTATTTTTATATTAATGTACTTTATGTTTAGAGGAGTTTTAGTTTCACATCAAAATTGAGTGGAAAGTACAAGAGTTGCCTTATAAATCCTGCCCCTGCCTCCCTCCCCAAGCCCCTAACTCAGTCACGATCTACACTCTTCACCAGAATGGTACGTTTGCTACCAAGGATGAACCTACACTGACACATCATTATCACTCAAAGTCCATAGTTTATATTAGGGTTCACTCTTTGTGTTGTACCTTCTGTGGGTTTGGACAAGTTTATAATGACATGTACACACCATTATAGTATCATAAAGAATAGTTTCACTGCCCTAAAAGTCTCTCCTTCCCCCTTAACCACCTGGCAATGACCAATCTTTTTACTGTCTCCATAACTTGCCTTTTCCAGAATATCATATAGCTGGAATCATGCAGTATGTAGCCTCTTCAGACTGTTATTCTAGATAAGAGTCCTTTATCAGATGTGTCTTTTGAAAACATTTTTTTCCAGTTTGTGGCTTGCCTTTTCATTCTCTTGACAGTCTTCTAG
The DNA here is from genome assembly GCF_963455315.2 of Globicephala melas. Lineage (NCBI taxonomy): Eukaryota > Metazoa > Chordata > Mammalia > Artiodactyla > Delphinidae > Globicephala > Globicephala melas. The sequence continues at coordinate 112,222,595 of NC_083318.1, read as the reverse complement.
TGAGTAGAAGCTTTTTAGTTTGTCTGAAGTCCAGCTTATCAATTATTTATTTCATAGATCATGCTTTTGGTGTTGTACCTAAAAAGGCATTGCCCTACCCAAGGTCATCTAAGTTTTTTCCTTATGTTTTTTTCTGGGAGTTTTACAGTTTTGTCTTTTATGATCTATTTTGAGTTCATTTTTGTGGGGGGTGCAAGGTCTGTGTTTAAATTCTTTTTTTTTTTTTGTATGTGGATGTCCAGATAGTCCAGCATTATTTGTTGAAAAGACATTATCTTTGCTCCATTTTATTGTGTTTGCTCCTTTGTCAAAGAACAGTTGACTATATTTATGTGGGTCTATTTCTGGGCTCACTATTCTGTTTCATTGATCTGTTCTTTTCCCAATACCACACTGTTTTTTGTTACGGAGCACAGGCTCCGGATGCGCAGGCTCAGCAGCCATGGCTCACGGGCCCAGCCGCTCTGTGGCATGTGTGATCTTCCTGGACCGGGGCACGAACCCGTGTCCCCTGCATCGGCAGGCGGCCTCTCAACCACTGCGCCACCAGGGAAGCCCCACACTGTTTTGATTACTGTAGCTTGAAGTCAGGTAGTGTCAGTCTTCTGCCTTTGCTTTTCCCTTTCAATAATGAGTTGTCTATTATGGGTATTTTTCCTCTGAATATAAACTTTAGAATTAGTTTGTTGATATCCATTAAATAATTTTCTGCGATTTTAATTGGAATTGCATTAAATCTAGAGGTCAAATTGAGAATAACTGATATCTCAAAAAATATTGTCTTCCTATCCATGAACATGGAATGTCTCCTCATTTATTTAGTTCCTCTTTAATATCTTCATCAGAATTTTACAGTTTTCCTCATATGGATCTGATACATGTTTTTTTGGAATTATACCTAAGTACTTCATTTTGTGGGATGCTAATTTAAGTGGCACTGTGTTTTTAATTCCAAATTCTACTTGTTCATTGCTGGTATATAGAAAAGTGATTGACTGTTGTATATGAACTTTGTATCCTCCAAACTTACTATACTTATCTGATTGGTTCCAGGAGTTTTCTGTAAATATATTATATATATATATAATTTCCTTTTCTTTTCTTGTTGCATAAGCCAGGAATTGTAGTATGATATTGAAAAGCAGTAGTCAGAGGGGAAAAACTTGCCTTTTTCCTAATCTTAGTGAGAAAGCTTCAAGTTTCTCACCATTAGCTGTAATTTTTTTTAATAGATATTCTTTATCAAGTTGAGGAATTCTCCTCTATCCCTGGTTTTCTGAGAAATTTTACCATGAATGGGTGTTGGATTTAATCAAATGCTTTTCCTCCATCTATTGATATGATCACGTGATTTTTGCTTCTTTACTCTGTTGATGTGGTGATTTAAATTAATTTATTTTCAAATGTTGAACCAGCCTTTCATCCCTGGGATAAGTCTCACTTTATTCCATATGTATAATTTTATTCCACTTTGTCATGGTGTATAATTCTTTTTATACATTGTTGGATTTGATTTGCTAATATTTTGTTAAGGATTTTTGCGTGTATGTACAAAAAAAAATCCCATGAGAGTTTTCTTTTCTTGGAATGTCTTTATCTTTTGGTATCAAGGTAATTTCGGCCCCATAGAGTGAGTTAGGAAGTATTCCCTCTGCTTCAATCAGCCAATTAAGTTTCTGGTGAGAGCTCTCTCCCTAATTTGTAAATGGCCAACTTCTCAGTGTGTGCTTACATGGTCTTTCCTCAGTGCATGCATGCAGATTTAGAGAGAGAGAGGGAAAGAAGTAGCTATCTTCCTCTTCTAAGGCCATTAATGCTATCAGATTAGGACCCCTACCTTTATGATCTCATTTAATCTTAATTAACTCCTCAAACCTCTGTCTCCAAATACAGTCACATTGGACATTAGAGCTGCAACATATGAATTTTACAGGGATACAATTCAGTCCAAGGTACCCTCACTGCTTCCTTCTCCAGTGCCCTTACTTTCTTTATGTAGATCCAAGCCTCTGAATTATATCACTTTTCTTCTCTCTGAAGAGCTTCTTTTAACTTTTTTTTTTTTTTGCAAGGCAGATCTACTGGCAATAAGTTTTCTAAATACTTGTTTGAGAAAGTCTTTATTTCTCTTTCACTTTAAAAAATAATTTCACAGGAAAGATCATTTCACAGAAGGAAAATTTCTAGGCTGGTGTGTTTTCCTCTCAAAACTTTAAATATTTCATTTCACTCTCATTTTGCTTGCATGGTTTCTGAGGAGGGTCAGATGTAACTCTTACCTTTTCTCCTTTATAAGTCAGTTGTGCTTTCTTCTGACTTTTTTCAAATTTTTTCTTTATCATTGATTTTCTGTAGGTTGAATATGATATGCCTAGATGAAGTTTTCTTTGCATTTATCCTGCCTCTTCTCTGTGTTTCTTGAATCTGTGGGTTGGTGTCTGACATCACCAATTGGAGGAAATTCTCTGTCATTATTTTTTCAAGTTTTGCTTCTGTTCCTTTCTCCCTTTCTTCTCTAGTCGTCCAAATATACATGTGTTACACATGTTGCAGCTGTACCACAGTTCTTGGATATCCTGTTCTCTTTTGTTTTTCACTCTTTTTTCTCTTTGCTTTTCAGTTTTAAAAGTTTATATTATCATATCCTCAAGCTTGGCGATTTTTTCCTTAGCCATGCTCAGACTACTAATGAGCTCATTAAAGACATTCTCCATTTATGTTACTGTGTTTTTAAATTCTAGCATTTCTTTTTGGAGTCTTTTGTAGGATTTTCACTTCTCTGCTTACATTATCTATTTGTTATTGCATGTTGTGTACTCTCCTAATTAAAACCCTTAGCATATTCATCATAGCTAAAAAAAATTACTGGTCTGAAGATTCCAACATTCCTGCCATATCTGACTCTGGCTCTGGAACTTGTTCAATCTCATAAACTGTGCTTTTCACTTTTTAGTATGCTTTGTAATTTTTTCTTGAAATTTGGTCAGGATGTACAGAGTAAAAAGAACTATGATAAATAGCCTTTACTGATGTAGTTCTAAGGTGTGGGGGGGAGAAAACTTCTGTAGTCTTATGATTAGGTCTCAATCTTTTGGTGAGTCTATGCCCTTGGAATGTAAATTTCACTGGGGCTTCTCAGTTGTTTTTCCTCCTTTAGGTGGGACAGGATGGCTAGATGGGGCTGCAGTTGGGTATTTAGGTTCTGATAAAATTCCAGCAGGTTATGTTTGGGTAAAATAGTTTCTCCTGAGGGCAGGCCTTGTTAAGAAGAAAAGAATGCTCTGGTATATTTCGAGATTGTTACTTTTACCCTCCTCATGCTGGAAGCACAGGGAGGATTTTTCTCTGATATTTACTGAGGATCTTGTAGAGCTCCTGAAAATGACATTCATGAAAGTGTGGAAGACACCCATGACTGGGTTCTCCTGCAGGTTTTAACTCTCAGAGTTGTCCACACTGAGTCTCCAGCAACATGTCATTTACACTTCAGGTTTTCCTACCCCAGCACTGGTTTCTCTGGACTTTTCTGCTCATGGGTTTCTGCTCCAGTAAGTTGTGATTCTCTGTATCTGTCCATCTGTCTATTCAGTTTTGGGCACAGCAGTTTGCCCTGTGACCTCACTTATCCAGTGGATCTGAGAAGAGTTGTTGATTTTTCAGTTTGTTCAGCTTTTTACTTGTTTTTAGGATGGAGTGGTTACTTCTAAGCTCCTTATGTGCTGAACTGGAAACTGGGATTCTGCTTTGTGTTTTAATCACCCAAGTATGATCCATAGACACTAATTGACAAAGCTTGCGTTTTTTTTTTTTTTTTTTTGCCAATATGATTTGTCTTTTAAACCTATAGAATGTGTCTTGTTGAAGAACGCTGGCCATTTCGCCTGCAGAGTTTTCATAATCTGGATCTTGTTGATTTCATAATGCTGGTACAGTTCAACACAGTCATTTGCCATCTAGTTGAAAAAGAACACAGTCATTTTCCTTCAAACTGGCAGCTGGCTCCAGAGGCTTGATCAGACCCATATCCAATAACTTTGGCAAGAATATTAGTGGTTTTGAGTTTCTTCAGCAGGAGGCACATAAAGTCTGGCTTTTGTTTTATTTTTAAATCAGTTTTATTGTGGTATAATTTATATACAATAAAATTGGTGAATTACATTTAAAATGTAATATTTGATGGGTTTTGATAAATATGTACAGTCAAGAAACTGTCACAATACTGGTATTGAACATTTCCATCACTCCAAAATTTCCCTCTACCTTTTTGTAGTCAAACTCCTCTGCCCATCCACTATCTCCTGAAAACCATTCATCTTTCCATCACTATAGCTTTACCTTGTCTATACTTTCAATAAATGGACTCACACACTATGTAGTCTTTTGTGTCTGTATCCTTTCACATTACATGAAGCTTTGAGATTCATCTCTGCTTCTGTGTGGATCAGCAATTTAATCTTTTATTATTACAAAGCAGTTTTCCATTGTATGGGTTTATCACAATTTGTAAATCCATTTACCAGTTGATGGATATTTGAGTTATTTCCAGTTTGGGGCTATTATGAATGAAACTGTGCTGAATATATCTGGCCCTCAAATAAGTTCATGCAAACAGCAACCCAACTCCTCTCCTCTAAGCATGCAGTCCCAACCTGAATCTGCCAGTTTTGATTCACTTAGCAGTGCTTTCAAGAAGCTGCTCTTTGTATTATATCCAGAGTTTGTGGTTGTTTTCTGGTCTGTTATGAATCTAGTTTGCTATTTCCTAAAGTATTTGTTCTCATAATGGTGATATCCTTATTTTATTATTTAATTTTCATTTATAATTATACTTGTTTAACTATATATTATTTCACAAAAAGACAACTCCCACATTTACTATTTAATTACCCATGGGTATAGTTTATATTGGAAAAGCAGGATAAATGCTTAATTCTGTCCTTTTATTTATCCAGTTTTCAAGATAATGAAGTAGCTTCCAGTCATCTGCAGATGACTAATAAGTTTTTAAAAATATATAATTATGATCAATAACTAATAATCTTGCAAAACAGAAAGCACAAGACTGGTGAATTCTACCAAATATTTAAGAAAGAAACCTTACCAATTCTCTAAAATCTCTTTTGGATGATTGAAGCAGAGAATATTCTTCCTAACATTATATGAAGACAGCATTACCCTAATACCCAAACTAGGCAAAGACATTACAAGAAAACTACAGACAAAAGTTTCTCATGAACACACACACAAATCAACAAAATATTAGCAAACAAAATAAAAAAATATATAAAGAGAATTATATACCACAACCAAGTGAGATTTATCTCCGTGTTCCAAGGCTGGTTCAAAATTTGAAAATCAATTTGTGTAATCCATCACATCAACAGGGTAAAGAAGAAAAAAACTCACATGATTATAACAACATATACAGAAAATGCATTTGACAAAATCCAACACTTATTCATGATAAAAACTCAGCAAACTAGGAATAGAGGAGAATTTCTTTAAATTGATAAAGAATATCTACAAAAACCCTACAGTCAATGGTGAGAAACTTGAAGCTTTCTCACTAAGATCAGGAACAAGGCAAGGATGTCCTCTCTTACTACCCCTTTTCAACACTGTACTGTGACTACTAGCTAATGCAATAAGAAAAGAAAAGAAAAAAGTCATTATGAAATTATGTATTTAAACTTATTTGTCGAGGTTTAATTCATTGCAATTCTCATTGTTATTAAATTTCAAAATTTCTATGTTTGGATAGTGGACTCCTCTTTGAGTTGGCTCCTGAATTTTCTGATATAACCCTAACTGTTTTTAATAGTTCTATGCCATCTACTACGTTGAGGTATTACATGCCTATTTTGTTCATTTCCTTTCCCAGACCAGAATCAGTTATGTCTCCAGGAAATACTTCTCCTCTCTGTTTTTATTGATAAATAGTATTTCAAGATCACAATCTGGGCTGTAATGATGCTCACTGCTACTGGATTGATCATTGTTTCTAGACCTTTTCAATGGATACCTAGGGCACACACACACACTGGACACCTACGGCGCACACACACACACTCTCACTCTCTCTCTCTTTAAAAATGCCTCATGTGTTCTTAATGATATTTCCAACTGAAATTCAGAATGACAGGGTTTTTACTTAACCTGCTTAGTATTACACTGCTATGTCCTTACATTCTGAGAAAACTGCAAAGTCATAAGAAATATTACAAGTAAAATATCCCATAATTACTCATTTGTTTTACTATACATATATGAGTTTTATAACGATACTGATATTACTAGCACTAATTATGATTACTGAAAATGGTTAAAAATAATTCTAAAAAAAATTTTTTAATGTTATCCCATTCTCTGTCTTTCTAGTTACAATACATCTACATGTGAGATTCCATCATGTCTGTTTCAATCTTTATTTAGAATCAGTTCTGTACATATTTATATATTTACTTCTTGCCACCAATCTTTATGTAAATATCTCTTTGTTCATTTTGGTTGCTTTAAGCTACTTTTCTAGTAGATTACTTAAGAAGGACTTATGGGAACAGTATTCCTTGAATTCTTGCTTATTGATAACAACTATGTTCTATTATTAAAGATCCGTTTCACTGGATAGAAAATACTTTGTTCACATTTTCCTTCCTTAATACATTAAATATATTACTTTATTTTCTTCCTGCATAAAGATATGATGTCAAAAAGTCTGATGACAACATACTTTTATACCTCTTAAAAGTCATGTGTTTTCTTCTCCTGAACATCAAAGGCTTTTTATTTCCCTTTACATTCTAATAATTTCACTAGCATGCCTTTGTGTTTTTTGTTCTGAGTATATACTCAAGTACACATTATGTTCTTCCAATATATACTTTCAAAAACAGCTTTTAGTATTATTTTAGGAAAGTTTCATAAACTTTTAGTTTTGTTATGTTGATTTCCTGTTAGGATGCTTAATATATTAGATCTTTTTTTTTCTTTTGCCTATCTTTAATTATGTCACTATCTGAATTTCTTTTATTTCTTTTCTTGTTTCCTTTAGATTAAAAAAATTCTTTTTCCTTTAATTATTTTTAAAGACAATATTTGTTGTGTTTATTTACTCTGGTTTTCTTCTAGACAGTCTTGATTTCTAAAATGATTTTATCTCTTTCTTCTAATTCTTGAATTCTGTCATCACAGTTATGGATTTTTATAATTTTGAGTTACACTCTTTGTCATATTTTATATTTTTTCTTAATGTCTTTTAGCTTGTTTTGAAATAATACTTTATAATTTTCTTCTGTCTTTTGAATACATCTTTCTGGTATGTTTTTATTGTCTGTAGACATGTCATTCTGGTTCTTATTCATTTTTTCTGTAGTAATTTTGTGGGGAGTTGATTTCAATACTTTTATGTTGATCACTTTAATATGATATTAGTTCCTCTGTATTTTTAGAAGGAGCTTGATTCATATAGTTCTTAGACTTTACAAAATGTCCTTTTCTGTTTGTTTATGTGTGGTGTAAAAATATGGTATACTGCTTTCTAGATTTCCAGGCTTTATTCACTTTGCCCAATTTTATTTGACTCTTTTCTTTCCTTTGTCATTCTATCCCAGTCCTGTTCATTTTTCATTTTGCTTCCATAAGTTTTTCCTCCTCACATGGCCATGTCCTACAAAGGAGTCCTGCTAATTCAGTTTCAAGGGTTCATAGGGACTAGACTGCTGCAAACTCTTTAGGCTTTACTGTGGCTCTTTGCACTTATACACTAGTATAGGGTGCAAAATGCTTCTGAGAAGTAGCTATTGTTCTCACATTGGCCTGCTAAAGTTCAAGGTGACTATTTTGTACTATCCTATTCTTAAGTGAGTCAGGTGTACTCTTGATTCCCTCTGCTTTCTCTCATAGCAATGTCAATAATATTTTGATCTTGTGGCTATTGGTGGTTTGTCTCTGTTTGTATTTGGGGGTACATAGTTTTACCTTGTTACCAATTTTTATTGTAAATATTGTGTTTTGGTTCTCTATTTACTCTGACTGTTTTTATGTGAGAATTTAGAATGATCTAAAAGCTGTACCTTGGCCAACAGCTTGCCAAAATTCACATTTTTTTCCTTCTTAATAGACAATGGCGAGGGGGAGGGGAAGATGGCGGAAGAGTAGGATGCGGAGATCACCTTACTCGGCACAGATAAATCAGAAATACATCTACACGTGGAACAACTCCTACAGAACACCTACTGAACGCTGGCAGAAGACCTCAGACCTCCCAAAAGGCAAGACACTCCCCACGTACCTGGGTAGGGCAAAAGAAAAAAGAATAAACAGAGACAAAAGAATAGGGACGGGACCTGCACCAGTGGGAGGGAGCCATGAAGGAGGAACGGTTTCCACACACTAGAAGCCCCTTCACAGGCAAAGACTGTGGGTGGCGGAAGAGGGGAAGCTTCGGAGCCGCAGAGGAGAGCACAGCAACAAGGGTGCAGAGGGCAAAGTGGAGAGATTTCTGCACAGAGGATCAGTGCCAACCAGCACTCACCAGCCCGAGAGGCTTGTCTGCTCACCTGCCGGGGCGGGCGGGGCTGGGAGCTGAGGCTAGGGCTTCGGTTGGAGCAGAGGGAGAGGACTGGGGTTGGCGGTATGAACACCACCAAGGGGTTAGTGCACCACGGCTGGCCGGGAGGGAGTCCGGGAAAAAGTCTGGACCTGCCGAAGAGGCAAGAGACTTTCTCTTCCCTCTTTGTTACCTGGTGCGTGAGGAGAGGGGATTAAGAGTGCTGCTTAAAGTCACTCAAGAGACGAGCGCGAGCCGCGGCTAACAGTGCGGACCCCAGAGACAGCCATGAGATGCTAAGGCTGCTGCTGCCGCCACCAAGAAGCCTGTGTGTGAGCACAGGTCACACTCCACACCTCCGTTCTGGGGAGCCTGTGCAGCCCGCCACTGCCAGGGTCCCGGGATCCAGGGACAACTTCCCCAGGAGAACGCACGGCACACCTCAGGCTGGTGCAACGACACACAGGCCTCTGCTGCTGCAGGCTCTCCCCGCATCCGTACCCCTCCCTCCCCCCGGCCTGAGTGAGCCAGGGCCCCTGAATCAGTGGCTCCTTTAACCCCTTCCTGTCTGAGCGAAGAACAGATGCTCTCCGGCAACCTACACACAGAGGTGGGGACAAATCCAAAGCTGAACCCCGGGAGTCGTGCGAACAAAGAAGAGAAAGGGAAATTTCTCCCAGCAGCCTCAGGAGCTGCGGATTAAATTTCCACAATCAATTTGATGTACCCTGCATCTGTGGAATACTTGAAAAGACAACGAACCATCCCAAACTGAGGAGGTGGACTTTGAGAGCAAGATTTATTATTTTTTCCCCTTTTCCTCTTTGTGTGTGTGTGTATGTGTACACTTCTGTGTGAAATTTTGTCTGTATAGCTTTGCTTTCACCATTTGTCCTAGGGTTCAATCCGTCTTTTTTTTTTTTTTTTTTACTTAAAAATTTTTTTTCCTTAATAATTATTTATTTTAATAACTTTATTTTATTTTACCTTACTTTATTTTATTTTCTTTTATCCCCTTCCTTCCTTCCTTCCTTTCTTTCCTTCTTCCTTTCTTCCTTTCTTTCTTTCTTTCTTTCCTTCTTTCTATGTTTTCTCCCTTTTATTCTGAGCCGTGTGGATGAAAGGCTCTTGGTGCTGCAGCCAGGAGTCAGTGCTGTGCCTCTGAGGTGGGAGAGCCAACTTCAGGACATTTGTCCACAAGAGACCTCCCAGCTCCACGTAATATCAAATGGCGAATATCTCCCAGAGATCTCCATCTCAACACCAACACCCAGCTTCACTCAATGACGAGCAAGCTGCAGTGCTGGACACCCTATGACAAATAACTAGAAAGACAGGAACACAGCCCCACCCATTAGCAGAGAGGCAGACTAAAATCAATAACTCCACAGACAGCCCAAAACACACGACCAGACGTGGACTTGCCCACAAGAAAGACAAGATCCAGCCTCATGTACCAAAACACAGGAACTAGTCCCCTCCACAAGGAAGCCTCACAACACACTGAACCAACTTTAGCCACTGGGGACAGACACCAAAAACAACGGGAACTACGAACCTGCAGCCTGCAAAAAGGAGACCCCAAACACAGTAAGATAAGCAAAATGAGAAAACAGAGAAACACACAGCAGATGAAGCAACAAGATAAAAACTCACCAGACCTAAGAAATGAAGAGGAAATAGGCAGTCTACCTGAAAAAGAATTCAGAATAATGATAGTAAAGATGATCTAAAATCTTGGAAATAGAATAGGGAAAATGCAAGAAACATTTAACAAGGACCTAGAAAAACTAAAGATGAAAAAAGCAACACTGAACAACACAATAAATGAAATTAAAAATACTCTAGAATGGATCAATAGCAGAATAACTGAGGCAGAAGAACAGATAAGTGACCTGGAAGATAAAATAGTTGAAATAACTACTGCAGAGCAGAATAAAGAAAAAAGAATGAAAAGAACTGAGGACAGTCTCAGAGACCTCTGGGACAACATTAAATGCACCAACATTCGAATTATAGGGGTTGAGAAGAAGAGGAGAAAAAGAAAGGGACTGGGAAAATATTTGAAGAGATTATAGTTGAAAACTTCCCTAATATGGGAAAGGAAATAGTTAATCAAGTCCAGGAAGCACAGAGAGTCCCATACAGGATAAATCCAAGGAGAAACACACCAAGATACATATTAATCAAACTACAGAAAATTAAATACAAAGAAAACATATTAAAAGCAGCAAGGGAAAAACAACAAATACCATAAAAAGGAGTCCCCATAAGGTTAACAGCTGATCTTTCAGCAGAAACTCTGTAAACCAGAAGGGACTGGCAGGACATATTTAAAGTGATGAAGGAGAAAAACCTACAACCAACATTACTCTACCCAGCAAGGATCTCATTCAGATTTGATGAAGAAATTAAAACCTTTAAAGACAGGCAAAAGCTGAGAGAGTTCAACACCACCAAACTGCTTTACAACAAATGTTAAAGGATCTTCTCTAGGTAAGAAACACAAGAGAAGGAAAAGACCTACAATAATAAACCCCAAACAATTAAGAATATGGGAATAGGAACATACATATTGATAATTATCTAAAATGTAAATGGCTTAAATGCTCCCACCAAAAGACACAGACTGGCTGAATGGATAAAAAAAAATAAGACCCATATATATGCTGTCTACAAGAGACCCACTGCAGACCTAGAGACACATACAGACTGAAAGTGAGAGGATGGAAAAAAGTATTCCATGCAAATGGAAACCAAAAGAAAGGTGGAGTAGCAATTCTCATATCAGACAAAATGGACTTTAAAATAAAGAGTATTAGAAGAGACAAAGAAGGACACTACATAATGATCAAGGGATTGATCCAAGAAGAAGATATATCAATTGTAAATATTTATGCATCCAACATAGTAGTACCTCAATACATAAGGCAAATACTAACAGGCATAAAAGGGGAAATCGACAGTAACACATTCATAGTAGGGGACTTTAACACCCCACTTTCACCAATGGAGACATCATCCAAAATGAAAATAAATAAGGAAACACAACCTTTAAATGATACATTAAACAAGATGGAATTAATTGATATTTATAGGACACTCCATCCAAAAACAACAGAATGCACATTTTTCTCAAGTGCTCATGGAACATTCTCTAGGATAGATCGTATCTTGGGTCACAAATCAAGCCTTGGTAAATTTAAGAAAATTGAAATTGTATCAAGTAACTTTTCCGACCACAACACTATGAGACTAGATATCAATTACAGGAAAAGATCTGTAAAAAATACAAACACATGGAGGCTGAATGATACACTACTTAATAACAAAGTGATCACTGAAGAAATCAAAGAGGAAATTAAAAAATTCCTAGAAACAAATGACAATGGAGACACGACGACCCAAAACCTATGCGTTGCAGCAAAAGCAGTTCTAAGAGGGAAGTTTATAGCAATACATTCCTACCTGATGAAGCAGGAAACATCTCAAAAAACAACCTAACCATACACCTAAAGCAATTAGGAAAGAAGAACAAAAAAAAAGCCCAATGTTAGCAGAAGGAAAGAAATCATAAAGATCAAATCAGAAATAAATGAAAAAGAAATGAAGGAAACAATAACAAAGATCAATAACACTAAAAGCTGGTTCTTTGAGAAGATAAACAAAATTGATAAACGATTAGCCAGACTCATCAAGAAAAAAAGGGAAAAGACTCAAATCAGTAGAATTAGAAATGAAAAAGGAGAAGTAACAACTGACACTGCAGAAATAAAAAAGATCATGAGAGATTACTACAAGCAACTCTGTGCCAATAAAATGGACAACCTGGAAGAAATGGACAAATTCTTAGAAATGCAAAACATGCCGAGACTGAATCAGGAAGAAATAGAAAATATGAAAAGACCAATCACAAGCACTGAAATTGAAACTGTGATTAAAAATCTTCCAACAAACAAAAGCCCAGGACCAGATGGCTTCACAGGCGAATTCTATCAATCATTTAGAGAAGAACTAACACCTATCCTTCTCAAACTCTTCCAAAATATAGCAGAGGGAGGAACACTCCCAAACTCATTCTATGAGGCCACCATCACCCTGATACCAAAACCAGACAAGGATGTCACAAAGAAAGAAAACTACAGGCCAACATCACTGATGAACATAGATACAAAGATCCTCTACAAAATACTAGCAAACAGAACACAACAGCACATTAAAAGGATCATACACCATGATCAAGTGAGGTTTATTCCAGGAATGCAAGGATTCTTCAATATACGCAAAGCAATCCATGTGATACACCATATTAACAAATTGAAGGAGAAAAACCATATGGTCATCTCAGTAGATACAGAGAAAGCTTTAGACAAAATTCAACACCCATTTATGATAAAAACCCTGCAGAAAGTAGGCATAGAGGGAACTTTCCTCAACATAATAAAGGCCATATATGACAAATCCACAGCCAACATCGTCCTCAATGGTGAAAAACTGAAAGCATTTCCACTAAGATCAGGAACAAGACAAGGTTGTCCACTCTCACCACTCTTATTCAACATAGTTTTGGAAGTTTTAGCCACAGCAATCAGAGAAGAAAGGGAAATAAAAGAATCCAAATCGGAAAACAAGAAGTAAAGCTGTCACTGTTTGCAGATGACATGATGCTATATATCGGAAATCCTAAGGATGCTACCAGAAAACTACTAGAGCTAATTAATGAATTTGGTAAAGTAGCAGGATACAAAATTAATGCACAGAAATCTCTGGCATTCCTATACACTAATGATGAAAAATCTGAAAGTGAAATCAAGAAAACACCCCCATTTACCATTGCAACAAAAAGAATAAAATATTTAGGAATAAACCTACCTAAGAAGACAGAAGACCTGTATGCAGAAAATTATAAGACACTGATGAAAGAAATTAAATATGATACAAATAGTTGGAGAGATATACCATGTTTTTGGATTGGAAGAATCAACATTGTGAAAATGACTCTACTACCCAAAGCAATCTACAGATTCAATGCAAGCCCTATCAAACTACCACTGGCATTTTCAGAGAACTAGAACAAAAAATTTCACAATTTGCATGGAAACACTAAAGACCCCGAATAACCAAAGCAATCTTGAGAATGAAAAACGGAGCTGGAGGAATCAGACTCCCGGACTTCAGACTATACTACAGGTCTTCCCTGGTGGCGCAGTGGTTGAGAGTCCGCCTGATGATGCAGGGGACACGGGTTCATGTCCCGATCCAGGAAGATCCCACGTGCCGCAGAGCAGCTGGGCCCGTGAGCTACGGCTGCTGAGCCTGTGCGTCCAGAGCCTGTGCTCTGCAATGGGAGAAGCCAAAACAGTGAGAGGTCCGCACATCACAAAAACAAACAAACAAAAAATCCAAACAGACTATACTACAAAGCTACAGTAATCAAAACAGTATGGTATTGGCACATAAACAAAAATATAGATCAATGGAACAGGATAGAAAGCCCAGAGATAAAACCACACACATATAGTCACCTTATTTTTGATAAAAGAGGCAGGAATGTACAGTGGAGAAAGGACAGCCTCTTCAATAAGTGGTGCTGGGAAAACTGGACAGGTACATGCAAAACATGAGATTAGATCAATCCCTAACAACATACACAAAAATAAGCTCAAAATGGATTAAAGACCTAAATGTAAGGCCAGAAACTATCAAACTCTTAGAAGAAAACATAGGCAGAGCACTCTGTGACATAAATCACAGCAAGATCCTTTTTGACCCACCTCCTAGAGAAATGGAAATAAAATCAAAAATAAACAAATGGGACCTAATGAAACTTCAAAGCTTTTGCACAGCAAAGGAAACCATAAACAAGACCAAAAGACAACCCTCAGAATGGGAGAAATTATTTGCAAATGAAGCAACTGACAAAGGATTAATCTCCAAAATTTACATGCAGCTCAATAACAAAAAAACAAACAACCCAATCCCAAAATGGGCAGAAGACCTATATAGACATTTCTCCAAAGAAGATATACAGACTGCCAACAAACACATGAAAGAATGCTCAACATCATTAATCTTTAGAGAAATGCAAATCAAAACTACAATGAGATATTATCTCATGCCAGTCAGAATGGCCATCATCAAAAATCTAGAAATAATAAATGCTGGAGAAGGTCTGGAGAAAAGGGGACACTCTTGCACTGCTGCTGAGAATGTGAATTGGTACAGCCACTATGAAGAACAGTTTGGAGGTTCCTTAAAAAACTACAAATAGAACTACCATACAACCCAGCAATACCACTACTGGGCCTATACCCTGAGAAAACCATAATTCAAAAAGAGTCATGTACCAAAATGTTCATTGCAGCTCTATTTACAATAGCCAGGAGAAGGAAACAACCTAAGTGTCCATCATTGGATGAATGGATAAAGAAAACATGGCACATATATACAATGGAATATTACTCAGCCATAAAAAGAAACGATATTTAGCTATTTGTAATGAGGTGGATGGACCTAGGGTCTGTCATACAGAGTGAAGTAAGTCAGAAAGAGAAAGACAAATACCGTATGCTAACACACATATATGGAATTTAAGGGAAAAAATTGTCACGAAGAACCTAGGAGTAAGACAGGAATAAAGACACAGACCTACTAGAGAATGGACTTGAAGATATGGGGAGGGGGAAGGGTAAGCTGTGACAAAGTGAGAGAGTGGCATGGACATATATATACTACCAAACATAAAATAGATAGCTAGTGGGAAGCAGCCGCATAGCACAGGGAGATCAGCTAAGTGCTTTGTGACCACCTAGAGGGGTGGGATAGGGAGGGTGGGAGGGAGGGAGATGCAAGAGGGAAGAGATTTGGGAACATAAGTATATGTATAACTGATTCACTTTGTTATAAGGCAGAAACTAACACACCATTGTAAAGCAATTATACTCCAATAAAGATGTAAAAAAAAAAAATAATAAGATAATGGCTATTTTCTAGGTCAATGCATATAGATCTAGTACATCCTTTTTATAAGCTGAATAATGTTAAATTTTAAAATCCAATTTATTCAGCAATTTTCTTTTCTAATAAGCTCTGTCATATATAGTGAAAATATCGTCTCCTAGTCTATTTTTTAATGTCGACAAAAAGTTTTAATTTTTATGTACTCAAATCTGTTGATAATTCTTTTATGGTTTCTGGGTTTCACAATTGTCTTAAATTATCTGATGTTCTCAAAATTACACAAATATCTCAAATATTCTACTACAATACTTATTTTTTTTACACAGTTTTAAAATTGTATGATTTATTTTTTTGTGTGGTATCAAATATGGTATACTTTTACTTTTCTGGATGGGTAGTAATTGAATAAAGTACACTTTATCCAATATATTGTAAAATCATATTTATTATATTTAAAATTCATATGTACTTGGATAAGTTTCTAGACTCAATATTCTCTTATTTGTCTATTCCTGTGCCAACATATTCTATTAAGATTATAGTAACTTGATAGTAATACTTTTTTTTTTTAAAGAAGATGTTGGGGGTAGGAGTTTATTAATTTATTTTATTTATTTTGCTGTGTTGGGTCTTCGTTTCTGTGTGAGGGCTTTCTAGTTGTGGCAAGCGGGGGCCACTCTTCATTGTGTTGCGCGGGCCTCTCACTGTCACGGCCTCTCTTGTTGCGGAGCACAGGTTCCAGATGCGCAGGCTCAGTAGTTGTGGCTCACGGGCCTAGTTGCTCCGCGGCATGTGGGATCCTCCCAGACCAGGGCTCGAGCCTGTGTCCCCTGCATTAGCAGGCAGATTCTCAACCACTGTGCCACCAGGGAAGCCCGATAGTAATACATTTTATCTAGTAGGATGAGCATCCCTTAAGTTTAATTTTCAATTTAATGTTATTGTCAATTTCTCATAATTGCCTTTGTGAATGAAATAGAAAATGTAATTTTTACTTTACTAAAAATCCTTTATTGTAATTTAATAGGAAATACATTACATATATATATTAATTTGGGGAACACTGACGTTTGAAATTATCTTTGTATCAAAGATAGCTATTCTTCCAAAGTTATTCAGGTCTTAATTTTGTGATTGTTTAATATATATAAACAGACAGATTTTACAGTCTTTTGTTGAGGTCTACGGAAGTTTTAAAATAGTTTTTATGAGCTTGGTCACACAAAAAATTTACTTTCCAAAAAGTACAGGTTTTTCAGACCATGTTCTTTGAATATGATCAAATAAAGATAGAAAGCAACAATAAAAAGTTGTCCAGGAGAGTTTTCATATACTGCTGGTGAAGGTATAAGGTGGTGTATCAATTTTGAAAACTGTTTGACAAATTAAAGCTGAACATTGAATACCCAGAAATTTCACAGCTAAGTAGAGGCCCTGTGTACAGATGTATACCAAAACACAAGAGTGTACATAGTAGTACTGTTTATACTAGCCCCAAACTGGAAACAGCCCAGAAACTCTTCAGTTGTAGATTGCATAAATAAATTCTGGTATCTTCAATCAATGGAGTACTATATAGCAATGAGAAAGAACAAACCACTGTTACATGGGAAAAGATAGATGAGTTTCATAAAGACAATATTAAATAAAAGAAACCAGAGAAGAAAAAGTATATACTATATAATGTCATTTATATAAAGTTAAAAAATGGGCAAAACTCATTTATGGAAGCTGGGATAGTGGTGCCCTTGGGGACATAGCAACTGAGGGGGAATATGAGGATTACTGCAGAAATGATGACGTTCTCTGTTGATCCCTTTGTGAAAAAGTTATTAAGTTGTACATTTATGATTTATGCACCCTTTTGTATGTATGTTACACTCTAGTAACAAATACACTTAAGGATGTGTCCAAGATATATTGTTAACGGTACTTTATTTCCTGAACAAACAAGCAAAAAGCCACTCCCAAATCCACACAACCAAACACATATATCTATTTTAGTACACAAATAAACATTTTTCTTCAGATGGAACAGACGGTTTTTGTGGTTGTTCATCCATTATTTTTTTACGGCAGTTTTAATCAAAAGAAGTTTTGACAAATGGCTCTGGTAGAATTACAATGTTGAGAAAAGATGAATCTTAATGCAGAGGAAGGAAGTGTCTGGTCCTGCCTGCTTCATTTAAAGCTATCCGGCTGCCCCAATGCCATGGCAGCAGCATCTCCAAGAGCAGAATATCCAATGACCTTGCACAGTTTAAGGTTTTAAACCTGAAGTGCTTACTCTAAATCCAACTCACTGTGCTCCCCAATTTCCTGCAAATCCTAGTGCTTCTGACCCCGTGGTTCTTCTCACAGTCAGGGCTTTACACACTTCTTGTACCTCTCACTTTTTTTTTTTTTGACCCAAATTATACCCTCCTAATCATGCTGCCCATGATCCCCTGATTAAAGAGATGCCTGACTCTCAGCATCTGCTTCTTGGTATAGCCTCTCTCACCATTTTCCCAGTGCCTCTAGATTGTTCTTGGTCCTGAAAAAGGGTTCTGGACTGAAGGTATAGATATTTTTTTAAAAAAACCTCCATTTTAAAATTCAAACTTACAGAAAAGCTACCAAAATAGTAGCAAGAATTCCTGTATTTTCTTCTTCCAGATTCCCCATTTAACATTTGACCACATTTGCTTTTTCATTCTCTCTTTCTGTATTCTCATTATTTGTGGTAGGTTGTTCTATAAAGTCAGCACAAACACTGAATTAGCAAGTACTGACTTCCCAGTGGAAAAACAGGCTTCCCTGAGCCTCTGCTCACAACATTCTGTCAACTGATCAATACCAAACCTTGTTTAATGTACATGTCTATCTAAGGATACTTTAAAAAACATATATCATTGATTCATTAACATTGAATTCACAGCCAATAGCACTGTAACCCATGCCTGAATGGAGCTTATCTAACATATGGCTTTTCTCCATAAAGTATATCACAGCTGTCTTGCACTTAGGAACAACAAACAGCACTTCAGCTCTATCATGGGGGCCTTTTAAGCAGCAAAATCACCAACAAAATGAACAAAAATGCAAACATTGTGGCACTAAATTGACTGTGAAAAGGACACTTATTTGCAGCCTGAGAGCTGAAACAAGAAGGCAAAGTATCACTTGGTCTCTCTCCCCTGGGAAGTGTGTATTGGGTGAAGCAAATTTTTCACCACTCTGCACATGTCTGTGAATGACTGCAAAAGCACGACGAGTATTGATTTTGTGGTTACAGATAATTTTAATGAGTAAAAAATTTGCAAGTATGAAGCCCATGAATAATGAGGATCAACTATATGTATGTATACATGGACATATGTAGAGATACATGCACACACATATTTCTGAACTGTTTGAAAGTTGCACATACGATACTCCTTTAGTTCTAGATATTTTAGTGTGTATTTACTAAAAACAAGGACGTTATCTTATACAACCACATTACAGTGATCGCAACCAAGAAATTAACCTTGATAAAGTATTGCTATTGCAGCTACAAATTTTATTTGTATTTCACCAATTATTTCACTAATGTCCATTATATTTCAGGATGCAATCTAGAATAACATGTTGCATTTAGCTGTCATATCTCTTTAGTGTCCTTTAATCTGTAAGAGTTCCTGAGTCTTCATTTGCCTTTTATCAATGCTGCGTTTTTGGTGGTATCAGGGTAAGGAAGTAAACAGGAGAAAATTGTGGAAGATGTAAATGAAGGGGGATGAGAGAATATTCTTTATTAAACACTGCTGGATTCTCATGGTGATAACTCAGAGGAAATGTATCAATGGGAAGCAAGAACTAATATTTTGCTGCCTACTATAATAGTACAATTTCATTCTTTCTGAATTAATTCCATCTTTATGCAAATGAGGGCAGGCACTGAGGGTCAGAGAAGAGTTAAGCATTTATGGAAGGTCACATAACTAGCAGTGGTGGGATTAGAACTCAAACCAGTTTAACAAGGCACTGAAAAGCTCTTTTTTTTTTTTTTTTTTTTCCGGTACGCGGGCCCCTCACGGCTGTGGCCTCTCCCGTTGCGGAGCACAGGCTCCGGACGCGCAGGCTCAGCGGCCATGGCTCACGGGCCCAGCCGCTCCGCGGCATGTGGGATCTTCCCAGATCGGGGAACGAACCCGTGTCCCCTGCATCGGCAGGCGGACTCTCAACCATTGTGCCACCAGGGAAGCCCAAAAGCAATGCTCTTTTAAATATACATCCTAGTATTACTAAGACAGCATCCGATGAAACATCAAATAGTCTCAAGTACTACATAATTGCTATACTGCCTTTATTTTTCTCATCTTCTATCTTCAAAAAAAACAAACAAAAAAATCCCCCCAAAAACAAAACCTGCAGGAACAATATAAGGAAAACAGAGTGGGCTTTAAAAAAACAATTGTAAATCCAAATAGAATCACTAAAAACTTTCCATCAGGAGGTGGCTCAGAGGCAATCTCATTATCATTTTTCCCAGCAGCATCTCCCATGAGGATGCATTTAATTTTATTGTTAAAGATTTGTAAAAAGCAGTATTTATAAAGTTTTTAGCCGAGTCTCCCTTAAGGTAGGAGATACATAGATTTGATTAGTCTGTGTTCTCAGGAGTATTGGAAAGGGATATATCTTGGGAGTTAAGTTTGCATTTAGGGACTGTAATTCCAATCCAGAAAAAGTCTGTCTGCTTAACTAGAATACTTGTTCTTGTCCCAGTGGTCAGGTGAATAGCCTGCATGGTCAAATTGCTTTGTAAAAGCTGAAACCAATAGCATGTGAGAGTACCGGCTGGTACGTGGGATGTTGGTGACATCTGAACATCTACATGAGAGACAAGCATGAATTGTTTCCCTGATTTTTCTGCCTTTGTTTGGAATCATATAATCAGAAACAGAAAAGGAGGGAATATAAGAAATCATCTTGTCTAACCTCTAATTTGGGGAATTTTTTCCTATTAAAATGATTTTTTAAAAAATGCTAACATTCAGTGAATGCCGATGTGTTGGATATTACGCTAGGTATGTTTCATTGCTTAGGTTTCACAATTCTCTGAGGTGGGTGTTATTCTTCACAGTTTATAGATGGTGAAACTGAGGCTCAGTAACTTGTCCTAGGTCACACAACTAAGAAGCAATAGACTGAAGTCTGAAGTCAGGGCTAACCAAAAAGTTTGTGCTCCTTTCATCCCATCACTGATTTCCTGGGCATAATATTTCCATCTTCTCTGAGGGACTTGTTGCTATGCTAATAGCTATTAATGACTGTGACTGGTCTAAGAAAAATTGTGAATTACGTGAAATCTGCTCTTGGTATCTCCTGAGTCATCATCTTAAACAACCGTTTTACAAGGCTGGCTCATATGCCTTCTTCGCCCAGTGTCTTTGAAGATTCTTTTTTCCCTTTTCTACCACTCTGATTTTCTCAGATCCAAAAGTGTCGCCTAGATAGTCAGATAAATTAACACTTGTGAATGTGAAAATGGGAAATTACTCGATAAGTATCTTATAGAACATATGCACTTTTCTTTCTAAGACAGAGTTAATATGGTGCCAAATTCATTGAGGTGAGGTTTTCAGGCCAATCTATAGAAAGTGGTATGGGATCAAGTCTGTTAGTGAAGCAGAGAGAAGCACGTCTGTGAAAATAGATTATTAATGTTCAGCTCTTCTATGTTATCTGTTTCATAACTCCTGATAGGTTAACAACATAGGTACAGGAAATAAAAATGGTACATCAGGGGATGTAAAGGAAGCTTGAGTTCTGAGTTCATACAAACAGGTTATTATTATGACATTACACACAGAGAAGTTTAAGAATGCTTTCCTAAAAGATTTTCATTATCTTTGTACACTGAGATTTATAAATAATATAAAACGTAGTAGCAGAAATAACAGAATCTGAATAAAGTAGTCATGATAGCTCAAATGTATGTTGAAATTAACTAGCAATCTCTAAATCCACAGCATTTCACTTATTTCATTGTGCAGAAGAGCTTCAGATGGCTGGAGAGTTTTAGAATGCCCTCACTCTACGAAATGGAAACACAGAGAAGTTTTTGTTCCAATCATAATGTCTGCAGATTATTGTATGTCAAAGGAAAATTCACATCTGAAATCCATGTGTTTAACATCTGCAGAAGGAGGAAAAAAAGGAAGGCCTGACCAATTTATTACAAAGCTCTAGATATGATTAATCTATCCATGTATAGAAATATGGAAACTTAGGAAATGAAATGGGAAATCATTGTAATCAAATATACTTTATGGCCAGTAATTTTGAAGAAAAAACCATATACATAGAAATATACATGTGCATAAATGTTTCTATTATCTAATCCAAATTAGGTGATAAAATAATGATAGAAAGCAGGGGAGTTAACTAGCTCTAAGACAGGACTGTGAAGATAAACTGCCGTCCTTGCAAAGGAAAGGTAAACAGCTTCTGATCCTCCATACTTAGGGAAATCTTGTTAAATATTGCCTTACTAAATTCCAGAAGCTATGATGATCTGCGTCAGTAAAGAAACTGAGATTGGGGCTACCATCTTGTTAAGGTTGCAGTGGTTCACCCTCATCTGCCAGGATCCATCTGGTGTTTTCGAGGGTCTAGATGAGGTGATAGAGAGATGACGCACTGCCAATGTATCCTTCAGTTCTTTGATGGTGATGGATATCTCTGAAATTCTTCATAAGAGGTGGCCTTTTGTCTGATTTACTGACTTTGATTATTTCTGCTTATTTACATTAGCCGGGGGATGCAAATTTCAGGGACTGCTGCCGTAATATCTCTCACTCCACCAATGTGAGCAGCTATGTATGCATTATATATTTAGAACCTGTGGAAATTACCAAAGGGTAGGCTCAGGGACCTATTGGACCCACTATCAGATGATCCTGGCCTATAACTGCATTGATTACCTGGCTTCCATAAGCTCTCATTCAAATTGGAGGAGTGAAATGCTATTCTGATTCTTCTGGGAAAGTCTGGGTATTATTTATTCCCCAGTGGTCTTCATCCTGGGAAATGACTTCAGGTTTCTTTGGAGCAAGAAAGAAGGAATATTTACTATATATACCTGAGTGGCATTGATGCATCATTCTTCAAAGGGATCTAACATCTCCTTCAAACAATATTATAGATGTAAAGTGGGAAACTAGGTGGAAGGTGGTGATTTTCCACTATAGTACTGACATCAGCCTTCTGCTCACCAGATTTCAATTTCTGTATATACACAAACCAAATAAAACCTTAGCCAGCTGTTCTTACATCTCAGCTCTGCAGACATTACCATCACCAGAGATCTCTGTGTACTCAACACACTAAATATCTCTTTGGTCTTGATGCCATGACGTTAATTCCATATACCTTGACTCTGATGGTTAGGAGTTTCCCACAGGCTTCTGCCATTCTGGAGCTCAGTGCTATGGTAGAGAACAGTCACCACCAAGCTTCTCAAAAATTCCAGTGTTCCCTTAACTACAAAACATTCATCTCTGAGGTCAACTCAAGGATGGACAAACAGACAAGAGCACAGAAGTAGATACATGTTGGGGAACTTGGTATAAATCAGTAGGCAATCAGTGAGGAAAGGATTTAATAAATGGAGCTGTAAACATTGGTTCCGCTTAAGGAGAAAATAATTATATACTTGGATTATATCCCTATCTCACACCATATAAAAATAAATTCCAGATAGAGATATCTTAAATATGAAGAGCAAGCCAAAAACAAGAAAACCAAACAATAACTTCATGATCTTAGGGTAGGAAAAGACTTCTTAAATAAGAACACAATAAAACAAAAACAAAAGGTACTAACTCTAATGGAAATATTGATAAATGTGACAACTTAACATTAAAAATTCTAATCCAAAAGACAACCCACAAATTTGGAGAAGATATTTACAATATTTTAGCACAGGATTATATCCAGAATATTCCAAGGTCATCTGCAAATAGGTAAAAAAAAGATCTAGTGATATAAATAATGTCAATAATAAATTCATAGAAGAGGTAATCCACATGGCAAATTATAATGAAAATTAAAGCCGTAATGAATTACTATTTTGTACCATCAGACTTCCACAACTAAATATCTCAAGAATTAGAAAGAGTATAGGGTAGTTTATACAGTTTATACAGCTAGGGGTAAAGTTTATACAGCTAGGGGTAAAGTATTTAGTTTATACAGTTTATACAGCTAGGGGTAAAGTATTTAGTGAAGCTGAATGTGTTCATATCCTACAATGCAGCAGTTTCATTTCCAGGATGATTATAATTGGAACCACACAGAAAATGTCTTCCTCCCTAGCTTGTCATGATATTCAAAAGTCCTGCAAACAGGTACTTGCCTTCAAATTAAGTTACTGTTTATGAAAGGTCACGGTTGAAAGGCAAATATCTTTCATTGGAGGAATAAACTAACCAGCAACATGGATTATTTTATCACCTTAATATTTCTCTTTGACAAGAGTACTAAGGGAGGAGCTGTGGGAAGGACAAAAACAATGTCTTAAAAGTAAAAAATACTATTGAGAGGGGATTCAAGGAAATGGAAATAGGCACATTGTCACCTTTTCCTCCTTGTCCAATTTTGATTCAGCTCTCTCTTTTCAGTTAAACCTCTACTGGGTTTAATGAAGACTTTGGTCTTGTGGGAACATTAGCAGAGAACACTCATGAGGGGCTTCTTTCCCAGTGAGCTCAGTGAGCCCTTGGAGATCTACATGGGGACAATGGAATAAGGATTGTAACATGAGAGACACTGGGATATTGATGGATTGATAAGCATTGTGGATCAAGGTTATAGGAGGAAGGTAATCTTGGCTATATTTCATGAATGTGAATGGTTTCCCTGGCCTCCAATGGAGAATTGGCTGAGTCCCCAGCCCTGAACTTGTGGGAGTGAGAGAAAGGGAGGCTCCCACTGGCTTCCTAGTAGGGGTCTATAGCCCATGATAAGGGACACTTGTACTCTCAACTCTTTGGGGGACATGTTGTCTCTTAGAGTAATCCAACAACCATGAGCCCCAGTGTGCAGTCAACAGCAAGAACCCAAATATGCAAAATAATAACAATAATAATATTTTAGTGGATCCAAAAACCTAAGAAGAGATACGTGAAAAACAGATCATGTCCCCAGTGAATTAGACCTCCTGAAACAAGCAGATGGGTGCTCCCATCAAGATGGCAGAATAGAAAGATGTGGAGCTCACCTCCTCCCACAAACACATAGAAAATACATCTATATGTGGAACAACTCTCACAGAATACCTACTGAATGCTGGCAGATGATCAAAATTTCAAGAAAGATCTCCACATAACCAGGTAGAACAAATGAAATAGGCAGATGACAATGTAAACAAAAAAATAATAACATTTTTGAAGAAATTAAAGTTGAGCTTTAATTGTATATTTGTACAAAAAGAGATCTAAATGCAGTACATAAACCAAAAATATAAATTTCAAACTAAGCAAATCAGCAGATAGGATATCTGTTGCAGTGATAATATAGTAACTAGGATTAATTTACCCTCTCATAGGGGCTTCCCTGGTGGCTCAATAGTTAAGAATCTGCCTGCCAATGCAGTGGACACGAGTTTGAGCCCTGGTCTGGGAAGATCCCACATGCCATGGAGCAACTAAGCCCATGCACCACAACTACTGAGCCCGCGTGCCACAACTACTGTGTGCCTAAAGTCCATGCTCCACAACAAGAGAAGCCACTGCGATGAGAAGCCTGCGCACCGCAACGAAGACCCAATGCAGCCAAAAATAAAATGAATAAAATAAATAAATAAATAAATAAATAAATGAATATAAATTACCCTCTCATAGTAAACAACCAGAAAACAGAATAAAATAGATGAACAAAGTTTTCTGATTGTGGGCAACAGGCTATGGTAAATAGTGATTCCAGGGAGAAAGCAAACAAAATTGGTGAGCCCTACAATCACATTGATTTGCTGCCTGCAGGCATTTTTCAGGTCACCATACAAGCAAGTCCTTCAAAGCAGAACACAGTAATTTCACTGAGTTGAGGAGACAGAGATCAGAATTTGAAGAGGTCAAGGCAGCAAAAATTTTGGGGCTGAGTACCAGAGAAGAGAGAACCATGCAGAGAAGAGCTCCAGAAATTTGCGTAAGAGTCCCCTTGACTCTGTTGAGAACTCACACAGATTTGGAAGACATGTGAGTTCTGACTAGCCAGACTGAAGTGTCCTGTTGAATTCTCAAGGCATTCAGTGAAATCCTAGAAGAGTCATGCCTTAGTATTAGAACAAATGTATCTTCATCATAAAAGCTACTCTAGATCCATCCTAAGAATGTTTAAAAATAATCTTTTGGAAGACTAAGTATGCCAATAAATTAGTAATTTAACTGCAAATCCAGAATGAAGTCTAGCACTCTTTAAAGGAAGAAAACATAATCCAGTATTTAATAATGTAAATTTCACAACATTCAGTATCCAACAAAATTGCTAGATGTGATGAGGCAAAAACACAGAGGAAAAAGCTTTGAAAATGACAGTGATGGTGGAACTATAAGACACAAACTTTAAAACAGCTGTAGAATTTAAAGGAAAGCATGAATATAATGAGAAGAGAAATAGAAGATATAAAAATGACAAATTGTACTTCTAAAAGTGGAAAATACAATATCTGAAATGGAAAATTTATTGCTTGGGATTAATAGCAGTGTAAATTCTGTAGAAGAAAATATATGTGATAGAAACAATTCAAACTAGAGCAGAAAGAGAAAAGAGATTTTAAAATGAACAAAGCAGAAATTAGTGAAATATAAAATGAACAAACAAATAAAAAAAGTAAAGCCAACAGCTAGGTCTTTGAGAAGATCAGCAAAATTGATAAACTCTAACCAGATGAATCAAGTAAAAAAGAGACAAAACACAAATTACCAATATCTGGAATGAAAGAGAGGAAATTACTGCAGACTCTACAAACATTAAAAGGGTAATAAGAGATTATGATTATGAACTTTAGTCTAAGCAAAATAGATAACCTGAATTCCCTATACTTATTAAAGAAATTGAAGTCACTCTAATTGAATTATGACCACTCCTTGTACTCCCCAAAATCCAGGTATAGGTGGTTTCACTGCTTAACTTGATCAAATACTTAAAGAAGAAAGAAAGAATGCTATACAAACTCTTTCAGAAAATAGAGAGGCAGGAGCACTTCCCAACTTGTTTTATAAGTCCAGCATTATTACGATACCAAAAGTTGATGAGACATTACAAGGAAAAAGAAAGCTACAGACCAATATCTCTCATGAACCTAAGTATAAAAATCCTTAAAAATACATTAGCAAATAACTCAAAAATATAGAAAAAGGATAATATATCATTATCAAATACATTTATTCCCAGGAATGCAAAGTTGCTTTAGTATTTAAAAATCAACAACTATATTTTCCAATATTAATATAATAAATACAATAAGCCACATGATTATATTAATAGAGGAAAAAAGTTGGCAAAGTTTAATCCTCATTCATGATAACTCTCTCAACAAATAATATGTAATTTCCTCACTCAGATAAAGGGCATCTACAAATGAGTAGATAATATGAAGGAGAGGATGGTCACTGTTCAGATGCAAATTAATGGCTTTGAAGGCCCGTTGGAAGGACTATTTCAAAACATACAGTGAAAATATAAAGAGTTGGAAATCAAAAGGAAAAGGAAAGAAGTCTTGTATAATGGATTCAGAACACCTATCACAAAAAGCAGAGAAAAGGCAACCCTCCTACACTGTTGGTGGGAATGTAAATGGTACAACCACTATGGAGAAAAGTATGGAGGTTCCTTAAAAAACTAAAAATAGAAATATCATATGACCCAGCAATCCCATTCCTTGGCATATACTCAGAGAAAACCATAATTCGAAAAGATACATGCACCCCAATGTTCACTGCAGCACTATTTACAACAGCCAGGACATGGAAGCAACCTAAATGTCCATCAACAGAGGAATGGATAAAGAAGATGTGGTACACATATACAATGCAATATTACTCAGCCATAAAAAAGAACAAAATAATGCCATTTATAGCAACACAGATGGACCTAGAGATTGTCATACTGAGTGAAGTAAGTCAGACACAGAAAGACAAATATCATATGATATCGCTTATATGTGCAGTCTAAAAGAAAAGGTGCAAATGAACTTATTTAAAAAACAGAGTAGAGTTACAGATGTAGAAAACAAACTTATGGTTATCATGGGATAAGGGGAGGGGGAGGGATAATTTGGGAGATTAAGATTGACATATACACAATACTATATATAAAATAAATAACTAATAAGACCTGCTGTACAGCACAGGAACTCTACTCAATACTCTGTAATGGCCTATATGGGAAAAGAATCTAAAAAAAAAAAAAAGTGTGGTTATATGTATAACTGATTCACTTTGCTGTACACATGAAAGTAACAAAACATTGTAAATCAACTATATGCTGATAAAATATTTTTTAAAAAAATAGGCATTTTAGAAGGATATACAACAGATAGAAGCAATAATTGAACAAATAATACAAGAATTTTTGGGAATTCCCTGGCAGTCCAGTGGTTAGGACTCTGTGCTTTCTGCTGAGGGCCTGGGTTCAATCCCTGCTCAGGGAACTAAGATCCCATAAACTGTGCAGCATGGCCCCCCCAAAATTTTTTTTCCCCTAAGTTGAAGATTTGAATGCCATATTGAGGAAAAAAGACTGTCATATAGGCAAATCTTTATAAAATTATTGAAACCTAAGCATTAAGATAATATGTTACAGATTTTCAAATGAAAGAAAAATTTTTTTACAAATGAAAATGAATTAGAGTATCATTAATCATCTCTCTGCAACACCAGAAGGCAGAAAATGTTAATATCTATAGACTGAAGTAAGGAAAGAGTTGTAGCTCAGGAGTGCTTTGTCCAACCCAAATACCATTCATGGATAGGGAGGAAGAAAAACTTTGAAGATGTCCAGTAAACCATAAAACTTTACACATATACATCACATATAAGGATTCTGAAAAAAAGTAAAAAATTGAAGAGAGACATTGAAGTAGGGGAAGATGATGAGGAAATTAAACAGTGGTGAGCATAAAACACTGTTATGTATACATTATGGATATCTAAGTGGATCCACTAGCTGGAATTCTGCAAAGTAAATCTAAGTAATAATCTAGAACTAAAAATACTCAATTATCTCAGCGAAACTGGAAGTTAAAAAAAGAATCTCAGCTTAACAATGTGGAGAAGAAGTACAGGGGAAATTAAATTTGATAAGAAATGGTGGTTATCTTATTTTTGAATAATATTAGAGAAATATAGATCTGAAAATAAACACAGGGAAAATTCATCACTAATATGATAGAATAATCTGGCAGAAGTTTGAAGTTAACAAGGGGGAAAATGGAAATAACAAGTAGTAGATAAATACAAAAAATAATAAAGAACAGTGTAAAATAAATAGTAAAATGAATGAAATGTGTAACAGTATTATACCTAGATATGAATGTTTATTTATTATATTTTTTCAATAAATACACTATAAAACAGGTGATTAATAATGATTGGGAATTAGATAAGAAGATCTTAAAATGTTTCTAGAAAAATAAATATCTAGGATTTGTCAACAAAAATACAAATAAGAAAAATAGCAATAGTGGATTTTCCTTATCAGACACAAGAACATACTATAAAGACAGTGTAATCAAAGCAATATTGTGTTGGTATATGCATAGACATATAGATCTGAAAATAGAATCCAGATATATTATATTATATATGAAGATTTATTATATAACAAAAGTGATAGCTTACATTGATGAGAAATAAGTGGATTATTTAATGAAGGACAATGGCTATAGCCTGGGGAAGGTGAATTGGATCTTTCTTGTCAACTTATACATAATTATATCTCAAATGAATTAAAGGTTAAAAAGTAACCAATAAAATAATAACTACCCTAAAAAATATCTAGACATGCAAAGGGGCAGGAAAATGAGACATAATTAAGAGAGGAAACAGTAAATAGAGGCCAACCTACAGATGATTCAGATGCTGGAGTTAGCAGATAAGGACTTAAAACTGTTTTGAGTATGTTACAAAATATAGAGAAAAGATAAAAATGTAGAAATTTTAACAGAGAATTCAAGATTACAAAAAGAATTAAGTGAACATTCTAGAACTAAGAAATACAATACTTGAAATTAAGAACTCGTTGGATTGGATTAGTCATAGGCTGGGCACAGTTAAACTCAAGAGATAGGCCAAAAGAATTATGGGAAAATAACATGGAAAGAGACTAGAGTGTAACAGACATGTGGAATCCATTCAAATGACCTAGTATTCATGTAATTATAGTCTCAGAGGGAAAGAGGGAAGAGCATTGGACAGAGCAATATTTGACAGCTAATGGTGAATAATTTTTTTAAAAATTGATGAAAGACACCAATGTACAGGTTAAAGGAGCTTAGTGAAGCCTAAACAGAATAAATTCAAAGAAAGTCACAACTAGGAACAACATATTCAAACCACTAAAAAAACAAAAGGAATGGGAAAACAATCATAAAGTCAGCTGGGCAGGTATAAATTGCTTTTAAAAGAGGAAAAACAGAACTGAAGGCCGAGTTTTCAACAGTATTATAGAAATCACAAAACAATAAAATGACATTTTTTTAAGTGCTAAAAGAAAAAATTGCCCATTGGGAATTCCATATTCTGTTAAAACACCCTTCAAAAATGAAGTACATAGTCAGTGGTGAAAAGCTGAAAGCTTTTCCTCTAAGATCAGCTACAAGACAAGGATGCCCCCTCTCATCACCTTTATTCAACGTAATATTGAAAATCCTAGCCAGATAAATTTAGAAAGAAAAGAAATAAAATTCATCCAAATCAGAAAGGAAGAAGCAAAACTGTCACTATTTGTTGATGACATATGATGTGTACAGAAAATTCTGAAGACTCCACGAAAATCCTGTTAGAACCAATAAATAAATTCAGCAAAATTTCAGGATACAAATCAATATAAAAATCTATAAATCTAAATCTATTCTATATACTAATAACAAACAGAAGTTAACATTGTTAAAACGTCCATATTACCCAATCTACAGATTCAATGCAATCCTTATCAAAATTCCAATGGCGTCTCTCACAGACATAGAACAAACAATCTTAAAATTCATATGGAACCACAAAAGACCAGGAATAGCCAAAGCAATCTTGAGAAAGGAGAAAGCTGGAGGCAAACTATATTACAAAGCTATAGTAATCAAAACAGAATGATATTGGCATAAAAGCAGACATAGATCAGTGGAACAGAATAGAGTCCAGAAATAGACTCACACATATATGGTCAATTAATTTACAACAAAAGAGCCAAGAATATACCACAGTCACCCCTTATTTGCAGTTTTTCTTTCTCAGGTTTCAGTTATCCACCATTAACCATGGGGTGAAAATATTAAACAAAAAATTCCAGAAACCAAAAATTCATAAGTTTTAAATTGCATGTCATTCTGAGTAGCATAATGAAATCTTGCATCATCCTGCCTAGGATGTGAGTCATCCCTTTGTTCAGAGTATCAACAGTGTATATGTTACCTGCCTGTTAGTTACTTAGTAGCCGTATTGTTTGTAAGATCTACTGTGGTGGTAATGCAGTGCTCATGTAGTCCTTATTTTACTTAATAGTAACCCCAAAGTGCAAGAGTAGTGATGCTTGAAATTTGAATATTCTCTTACTGTGTCTAATTTATAAATTAAACTTTATTATAGATATGCATATATAGGAAAAAACATGGTGTATACAGACATACCTCATTTTATTGTGCTTTGTGGATACTGTGCTTTTTACAAATTGAAGGTTTGTGGCAACCCTGTGTAGTCAGATGATGGTTAGCATTTTTTAGTAATAAAGTATTTTTTAATTAAGGTAAATATATAGTGCTTTTTTAGACTTAATACTATTGCATACCTAAAAGACTACAGTATAGTGTAAACATAACTTCTGTATGCACTGGGGAATGAAAAAACATGTATGACTCTCTTTTTTGTGATATTCACTTTATTGTAGTGGAGTGGAAATGAACCTGTAATATCTCTGAAGTATGCCGGTACAGGGTTTGGTACTGTCCATGGTTTCAAGTATCCGCTGGGGATCTTCAACTGTATTCCCTGCAGATAAGGGAGGAATTACTGTACAGTGAGGAAAGGACAGTGTCTTCAATAAATTGTGCTGGGTAAACTGGACAGCCATATGCAAAGGAATAAAACTGGAATACTATCCTACACTATAAACAAAAAGTAGCTCAAAATGTATTAAAGACTTGAGCTTAAGACCTGAAACAATACAACTAGAAGAAAACATAGGCTGGAAGCTCCTTGATTTTTATCTTAGTGGTGATTTTTTTGGACTTGAAAACAAAGGCAAAGGCATCAAAAGTAAAAACAAACAAGTGGGACTATATCAAACTAAAAAGCTTGGGCACAGCAAAGGAAACCATCAACAATATGAAAAGGCAACTTATGGAATGGGAGAAAATGTTTGCAAATCATCTATCTGATAAAGTATACCCAAAGTATATAAAGAACTCAAACAATTTAATAGCAAAAAACCAAACAATTAAATTTAAAAATGGGCAGAGGATATAAATAGACATCTTTCTAAAGGAGACATACAGAGGCCAACAGGTACATGAAAGTGTGCTCAATATCACTAATCATCAGGGGAATGCAAATCAAAACCAGAATGAGATTCCATCTCACACCTGTTAGAATGAATATTTTTAAAAAGAGAAGAAATAACAAATGTTGGAGAGGGTGTGGAGAAAAGGGAACACTTGTACATTGTTGGTGGGAATATAAATTGATATAGCAACTATGGAGAACAGTATGGAGGTGCCTCACAAAATTAAAAATAGAACTATCATATGATCCAGAAATTCCACTTCTGGGAATATATCCAAAAGAAACAAAAATACTAAATCAAAAAGATATCTTCACCCCCATTACAGCATTATTTATAATAGCCAAGATATAGAAGCAAACTAAGTATCTATTGATAGATGAATGAATAAAGAAGTTGTGGTATTTATATTACACTGGAATATTATTCAGCCATAAAAAGAAGGAAATCTTGTCATTTGTGATGACATAAATGGACCTTGAGGGCATTATGCTAAGAGAAATAAGTCAGAAAGTCAGACAGAGAAGGACAAATACTGTATGATCTCACTTATATGTGGAATCTAAAAACAAACAGACAAAAAACCCAAACTCATAGATA
This sequence comes from Globicephala melas, assembly GCF_963455315.2. Taxonomy (NCBI): domain Eukaryota; kingdom Metazoa; phylum Chordata; class Mammalia; order Artiodactyla; family Delphinidae; genus Globicephala; species Globicephala melas. Next base: position 112,189,747 of record NC_083318.1, on the reverse strand, counting down.
CAAAGGACAGATTGGTGGCTCAAAATGGGTGTGGTCAAAATGGGTTAAGGTGGTTAAAAGGTACAAACTTTCAGGTATAAAATAATAAGTCATGGTGACTTAACGTACAGCATGAAAACTAGAGTTAAAAATCCCATTTTGTACGTATGAAAGTTGCTAATAGAGTAAATTTAAATGCTGCCATCACAAGAAAAAACTCATAAGTATAGATGATTATGGGTGGTAACTAGACTTACTGTAGTAATTATTTTGCAATATATACAAATATTGAATAATTACGCTGGACACCTGAAACTAATATAATATATATGTCACTTATACCTCAATTTTAAAAAAAGAAGTAAAATTAAAATGTTCTCAGACAAAAAAAGCTGAGGAAATTTTTTGCTGGTATACATTAAAAAATAGTAAATGAAGTCATTTAAGTTGAGTAAAAGCAATCTCATAGAAGAAAACAGAATACATATTAAGGTAATCCCAGATGGCAGCAAAGAACTGAAAGATAGATGAAGAGCACTAGAAAGGTAAATGTGTTGATGAATATAAAAGAATATTAACTGTTTAAGACCAAAGTAATAATGTTTTGTGGTGTTAATAGCTCATCTAGAAATATCACAATAATAGCACAAAAGATGGGAGGGTTAAATGTTGTTACATTTCTTCAGTGTTCTTGTACAATTTGGGAAATGCTAAAAGTATCAATTTAAGTAAGACTATAATAAGTTAAGCATCCATATTTTAACTCTAGGGTAACCATTAAAAGAAAAAATATAAAATGTTCTAACTACAATATTGAAGTTTGGTAAAGTAGATAAAAATAGAATTTCTTAAAGTACTTGATTAATACAAAACAAGGCAGGAAAAGAGAAATAAAGGAAAGAAAAACAGGTGGGATAAATGGAATAAATAAAAACAAATAGGAAAATAAAAGACTTAAATTAACAATAAGAAAAATTACATGAAATGTAAATGGTCAAAAAACTCCAATGAGAAGACAAAGATTATTAGACTGTATTTAAGAAAAGAAGACTCAACTGTATCCTATTTACAAGAGACAAACTTAAAATATAAGAACATAGGTAGGCAGAAGTTGAAAGAATAGAGAAATATATAACATGACATACTAACTCACAGAACCTAGGGTGACTATATCCATATCAGAAAATCTAGACTTTAAGGCAAAAAGCATATTTCATAATAAAAAAGAAAATATAATTATAAAATTGTGTGCAGATAGTAACATAATTTTAAGTTGTATTAATCAAAAATTGGCAGGAAATGGAAGAAGAAACAGACAAATTCACAGTCAGAGTTTAAGATAAGACAAGCAGAAAAAATTAATAAAGATATATAAAATTTGAACAACCAACCTGCCATAATCAACCTGACATAACCAACTTGACATAACTGACATAAGAAAGAATACATGAACTTTTCAAGTGGTTACGGAACATTGAACAAAAGATAGTGTATGCTGAGCTATAAAAAAAATTCTTAGGAAATATCAAAGGATTGAAAACATAAAGAGAGTATGTTCTCTTGTCATATTGGAAGTAAGCTATAAATCAATAGAAGAAATATAGATAGAAAATCTCCCCAAATTGGAAATTTCAAATTTCAAAGCAGTACATTTCAATATAACTCATTGAGCCAAATGGGAAAACCCAGTTGAAATGATAAAATATTTTGAACTGAATAATAATGAAAATATAACATATTGAAACATATACAGCACAGATAAAGCAGTATTTAAAGGGAAAACTTTAGCTTAAATGTATATACTAGAAGAAGAAAGGGTGACAATCTATGATCAAAGCTTTTATTTCAAGGGGCTAGAAAAAGAACTGCAAATTAAACACAAACAAAGTGAGAAGAAGCATATGTGAATAGAAAAAGAAAAAGAAATGAAGTGGAAAGCAAAGGTACAGTCAAGAATATCGACAAAGCCGAAAGTTGTATGATGATTAATGTATCAACTGGACTGGACCACAGGGTGCGCAGATATTTGGGTCAATACTATTGTGGGTGTGTCTGTGAGGGATGTTTTTGGATGAGATTAACATTTGAATCAATAGACTAAATAAAGCAGACTGTCTTCCCGAAGTGGGTGAACCTTTAATTTTGTAAAGTCCTTAATAGAACACAAAGGTTGAATAATACAGTATTTCTTCTCCCTCTGACAGTCTTCAAGCTGGGACATCCTGCTTTCACACTTGGACTCAGACTGGAACTAATATCATCAGTTCTCCTGCTTCTCAGGCATTTGGACTCAGACTGGAAAGAGATCATCATTTCTCCTTGGTCTCCAGATTGCTGACTGCAGATATTGGGACTTATCTGCTTCCATAATCATGTGAGCCATTTCCTATTGGTTCTGTTTCTCTGGAGAACCCTGACTAGATTTTGGTACTAGGAGTGGTTCTTCTTAGGATGCCTCAGCCTCTGTACTCCTGTAAGCCAATTCCTTATAATAAATCTCTTAATTTACATCCCTTATGGGTTCTGCATTTATGGAAAGCCCTGGTGAAGACAAGTTGCATATTTGAATATTTCAATAAAATTTTACTAACACCTAGAAAGATTGATCAAGAAATAAAAGAGAAATAAAACAATTATTACTAAAAATAAAATTTTTGTCATCACATATTTATGATATATGAAATTAAATTAAGAATATAATAAAGCTTATTTTGCACAACACTAAGTTTAAAACTTGAAAGAGAAAAATTTCTTGAAAAACGTAATTCATCAAAACTGACATAAGAAGTAATTGATCCATATCAAAGTTTTTTATCTGTTAAAAGAAATTGAATCCTTCCCACAAAGAAAACTCCAGGAAGAGATGTCCTCACTGGCAAATTTTCCCAAACATTTAAAGGAAAAAAAAAAAAATCAACCTAACAAACTTTTTCAGAGACTCCAGAAAGAGAATATACTTCTTGTTTTAAGAGACCAACATAATCCCAACACCAAAACCTGAAAATAAGGTTAAAAGGAGGTAAAATTAGAGGCTTATATCTCGTATGAAAATAGACGTGAATTCTTAAACATAAGATTAGCACACTGAATCCAGTAAATGTGAAAAGGATAATAAATCATGACTGAGTAAGGTTTATCCAAGGAATGCAAGGTCAGTTGAACATTAAAAAATCAAACAATAAAAAAAAATTTAATTTATAACATTAACAGAATGAGAAAAAAAAGGTAATCTCAATACATAGGAAAAACATATGATAAAATTCAATCCGTATTCATAAGAAGAACTCACAGGAAACTGTACTCACAGGAAACTGAGAGTACAAAGGAGCATCCTTGACCTGATAAAGAGCATATATAAAAAATGTACAGCTAAGCCCATAATTAGTATTAAATATTGAATGTTTGCCCCCCTTCTTGAGTTTGGGAAGAAGAAAGGATTTCCACTATCACCATTTCTACTCAACATTATTCTGGAGGTCATATCAAAGACAAAAAAGCAAGAGAAAGAAATTGAAGTGCAAATACTAGAAAAAAAGAAGGAAAAATGTTTTTTTTAAGATGACATGAATATATATGTAGAAAATCCAAAAGAATCTACAAATTGGCTTATTTATTTATTTATTTAACATGTTTATTGGAGTATAATTGCTTTACAATGGTGTGTTACTTTCTGCTTTATAACAAAGTGAATCAGCTATACATATATCACCATATCTCCTCCCTCTTGCGTCTCCCTCCCATCCTCCTTATCCCACCCCTCTCAGTGGTCACAAAGGACCAAGCTAATCTTCCTGTGCTATGCAGCTGCTTCCCACTAGCTATCTATTTACATTTGGTAGTGTATATATGTCCATGCCGCTCTCTCACTTCATCCCAACTTACCCTTCCCCCCCCCATGTCCTCAAGCCCATTCTCTACATCTGCGTCGTTATTCCTTTATATGGATTCCATACATATGTGTTAGCATACGGTATTTGTTTTTCTCTTTCTGACTTACTTCACTCTGTATGACAGACTCTAGGTCCACCCACCTCACTACAAATAACTGTTTCGTTTGTTTTTATGGCTGAGTAATACTCCATTGTATATATGTGCTACATCTTCTTTATCCATTCATCTGTCAATAGACACTTAGGTTGCTTCCATGTCCTGGCTATTGTAAATAGAACTGCAATGAACTTTGTGGTACATGACTCTTTATGAATTATGGTTTTCGTAGGGTATATGCCCAGTAGTGGGATTGCTGGGTTGTATGGTAGTTCTTTTTTTAGATTTTTAAGGAACCTCCGTACTGTTCTCCATAGTGGCTGTATCAATTTACATTCCCACCAACAGTGCAAGAGAGTTCTCTTTTCTCCACACCCTGTCCAGCATTTATTCTTTGTAGAGTTTTTGATGATGGTCATTCTGACTGGTGTGAGGTGATACCTCATTGTAGTTTTGATTTGAATTTCTCTAATGATTAGTGATGTTGAGCATCCTTTCATATGTTTGTTGGCAATCTGTATATCTTCTTTGGAGAAATGTCTATTTAGGTCTTCTGCCCGTTTTTGGATTGGGTTGTTTGTTTTTTTGATATTGAGCTGCATGTGCTCCTTGTAAATTTTGGAGATTAATCCTTTGTCAGTTCCTTCATTTGCAAATACAAACTGTCATATTTAATATTTGAATTTAGAAAGGTCTTTGGATACAATATAAAATTATTTATTATAAAATAAATATAAACATATTTTTATTTATTATATATTCTAGAAATAAATAATAAACATTTAGTATCAAAAATCATACAAATTTCTAGGAATAAGTTAGCATTGTGAAATATGTACAAGAGTTCTACATTGGAAATTAAAAAAATATTTTTAAAGAAATTAAGGACGATCTAAATAACTGGAATAATATAACATTTTCATGGAATGGAAGGCTTATGTCTTTAATGTCAATTGTTGGAGGAGATCAAGATGGTAGAGGTGGAGGATGCAGAACTCACTTACCCCCACAAACATGTCAAAAATATATCTACATGTGGAACAATTCTCACTGAAAACTGGAGACTGGCAGAAAGATTCCTGTACAACAAAGGTTGTAAGAAAGATCCACATGGAATTGGGTAGGAAGTGAAAAGAATTGATCAGGTTGGGACCTGTGCCTCACGGATAGAACTCAGAGATAAAGGGAGATTACATGAGCAGAGATCTTTGCTGGGGAGTGAGCAGTTCGAGAGACATATTGGGCACTCCAATCCTGGGGTCCAATACAGGAAAGATGAGCCCTCTTGGCTGGCTGGAAGGCTGTTGAGACTAACAGAGGGGCTGTTGGAAGACTGGGCTCCATTCAGGAGGAGTGCGTGTGCCCTTGCTTGCTCCTGAGGCAGGATGGAGAGGATGTAATGAAACTCTGAGGGTGGTTGACTGGTTTTCCACAAGTGCCCTGGTGTGTGTCCCAGCCCGAGCCGAGTGGACACTCCAGCCCCTTTTTCTTCACATTGCAACTCCACACTGGAGCAAGCGCTGCCATGACTGAGGAAAGATCTCATCTGTGAGACACTGAGGCATCTGAGCAGAGTGGGGGCAACAATTACCAGCACTTGCACAGGCAGTGAATCAGAAAACATCCCAAAGTCTGTCTCTAGCCAAACTGCTGAAGCCTGCATCCCATCACATGTCAAGAGCCCATATAGGTGCCTTTTACTCCAACAATGCTCCCCTCTGGGGCAAGGGTGCTGGTGCTTGGATGGAGAGAGCTCACACTTAAATCAGAAAAAGACAGCATAGTTTTGACCCTCAGGGCTTCTGCTCTAGCTACTTGAGACCTACACCCATCCCCATAGGGTGGTGACAGCCACTGAGCAGAAGGGAAGCCCTGCCTCACATCTGGCTACTGCCGTAGCTCCTCCTTCTTCATCCCCGCTTCTTACCAAGGTGATAGCTGCCAGCACACATTGAGGTAAGATGTGACTTGTGTTCATGTCAAATTAAGCTCTCCCACTAAAGCCAGTGGGCACATGCAAACTGTATAGGGATGCTCCCACATAAGGAGACTACTTCAAGACTGAAATAAATCATTATTTCACCTAATTTTATAGAGACAAAGATAGTTAAGCAAAATGAGAAGATGAAGGAATTGGTCTCAATTGAAAGACAAGAGGAAACCCATGAAAAAACAACCAATGAAACAGAAACAATTTACCAGGTAAAGAATTAGTAATAAGAATGCTAACTGAATTAGGGAAAAGAATAAATGAACACAGTGAGAATTTTAACAAGACTAGAAAATATAAAAAAAGAAATAGTCTATTCCAGAACTGAAGAATACAATAACTGAAATGAAAAACAAACTAAAAAGAATTAACAGCAGACTAGGTGATACAGTAGAATGCATAAGTGATCTGGAAGACAGAATAATGAAAATCACCCAATCAGAACCACAGAAGAAAACAAATTAAAAAAAAATGAGAACAGTTTAAGAGATCTGTGGGAAAACATTAAACATACCAACATTTACATTATAACTATGCCAGAAGGAGAAGAGAGAGAAAGGGTTGAAAAATCTACCTGATGAAATTATGGCTGAAAACTTCCCAAAGCTGAAGAAGGACACAGAAACCCAGGTACAGGAAGCACAGAGGGTCTCAAACAAGATGAACACAAACAGACTCACACAAAAACATATAATTAAAATGGCTAAAGTTAAACATAAGGAGAGGATTCTAAAAGCAGCAAAAGAAAAACAGAGCCAGTTACAAGGAAACCCCCATAAGGCTATCAGCTGATTTTTTTTTTCAGAGCTAAGACACATACTGACTGAAAGTGAGGGGATTGAAAAAGACATTTCATGCAAACAGAAACAACAAGAAAGCAAGAGTAGCAATACCGATATGAAACAAAATAGACTTTAAGATAAATCACTAACAAAAGACAAAGAAGGGCATTATATAACGATAAAGGGATAAATACCAGAAGAAGATATTATACTTATTAACATATATGACCTCAATACAGGAGCACCTAAATACATAAATCAAATATTAACAGAAATAAAGGGAGAATTGGTAATAATACAATAAGAGTAGGGGATTTTAACACCCAACTTCCATCAATGGACAGATCATCCAGACAGAAAATCTACAAGAAAACAGTGGTCTTAAATGACATAATAGGCCAGTTGGACTTAAAAGGCATCTACAGGACATTCCACCCACAAACAGCAAAATAGACATTTTTTTCAAGCAAGCATGGAACTCCAGGATAGATCACATTCTAGGCCACAAAACAAGTCTTGACAACTTTAAGAGGACAGAAATTATATCAATTATTTTTTTCCAAACACAATAGTATGAAACTGGAAATTAATTAAAGAAAAATGGGGAAAGTGCAAACACGTGGAGACTAAACAAAATGCTCCTAAAAATCCCAATATCTAAACAATGAAATCAAAGAAGAAATCAGAAAATACCTCGAGGTAAATGAAAATGGAAACACAACTTTCCAAAATCTATGGAATGCAGCAAAACCAATTCTAAGAGGGAAGTTTATAGCAATATAGGCCAACCTAAAGAAACAAGAGCTATCTCAAATAAACAACTTAACCTACCCACTATAAGAATTAGAAAAAGAAGAACAAACAAAGCTCAAAGCCAGCAGAAGAAAGGAAATAATAAAGATCAGTGAGGAAATAAATAAAATAGAGGCCAAAAAAAAAAAAAAGAGAAAAAATAAAAGCAATAGAAAACTTCAATGAAACCAAGGGCTGTTTTTGAAAAAGATAAAATTAACAAACCTTTAGCCAGATTAATCAAGAAGAAAAGAGAGATGAGCAAAATAAAAGAAAGAGTAGAAATAGAAGCCAGTATCACAGAAATACAAAAACTCAGAAGAGAATACTACAAACAGTTAAATGGCAAAAAATTGGATAACCTGGATTAAACAGACCAATTTCTAGAAACATGCAAACTTCCAAGACTGAATGAGGAAGAAGTAGGCAATCTTAACAGACTGATCACTAGTAGTGAAACTGAATTTGTAATTAAAAAACCCGCAGCAAACAAAACTCCAGGACTGGTCAATTTCACAGGGGAATTCTACCAAATATATAAAAAAGAGTTAATACTTATCCTCAAACTATTCCAGAAAGTTTAAGAGGATTGGAAACCCCCAAATTTATTCTTCAAGTCCCCTATTACCCTGATACCTGAACCAGACAAAGAAAGTACAAAAAATGAATATTACAACACCATTGTAAAGAAATTATACTCCAGTAAAGATGTTAAAATTTGAAAAAATGAATATTACAGGTCAATGATGAATATAGATGCAAAAATCCTCAAAAAATATTACCAAACCAAATTCAACAATATATAAAAAGAACCATACACCATGATCAAGTGTGATTTATTCCAGGGATGCAAGGATGGTTCAACATTCACAAATCAATCAATGTGATACACCACATTAACAAAAGGAAGGATAAAAATCACATGATCATCTCAATAAATGCCAAAAAAGCAATTAACAAAATTCAACATCCATTCACAAAAAAACTCTCAGCAAAGTGGGTACAGAGGGAGCATATCTCAACATAATAAAGGCATTTTATAACAAACACAGCTATCATGATGCTCAATGGTGAAAAACTGAAAGATTTTCCTCTAACATCAGGAATAAGACAAGGATGCCCACTCTCCCCACTTCCATTTAACATAGTATTAGAAGTCCTAGCCTTAGCAATCAGACTAGAAAAAGACATAAAAAGCAACCAAATTGGAAGGAGAGAAGTAAAATTGTCACTATTTGAAGATCACATGATACTATATGTAGAAAACTGAGAAGTCTCCATCAAAAAACTATTAGAACAAATGACCTCAGCAAAGTTGCAGGATAAAAGGTTATTATACAGAAATATGTTGCTTTTGTATACACTAATAATGAACTATTGGTAAGAGAAAGCAAGAAAACAGTGCTGCTTAAAATTGTTTCAAAAATAGTAAAATACCTAGGAATAAACTTAACTAAGGAGGTGAAAGATAGATCCTATGAAAACTATAAAACAATGATGATGGAACTTGAAAATGATACAAAGAAATGGAAAGATGTTTCATTTTCTTGGACTGGAAGAATTAATATTGTTAAAATGTCCATACTACCGAAAGCAATCTGCAGATTTAATCCAATCCCAGTGAAAATACCCACGACTTTTTTTTTAGAACAAATAATCCTAAAATTTGTATGGATCTATTAAACTGTAAAACAATGAGATTAGAACATTTCCTCACATCATATGCAAAAATAAATTTAGAATAGATTAAAGACCTAAATTTAAGAATTGAAACCATAAAACTCTGATAAGAAAATATAGGCAGAAGACTCTTTGACATACATCATAACAAGATATATATTTTTTGATCTGTCTTCCAAGGTAAAAGAAATAAATAAAAGCAAAAATAAAGAAATGGGACCTAATTAAACTTAAAAGGCTTTTCACAACAACTGAAACAATCAACAAAGCAAAAAGACAACATACTGAATGGGAGAAAATATCTGCAAATGATATGGATGATAAAGGGTTAATATCCAAAATATATAAATAACTCATACAATTCATTATCAAAAAAAAGAAACAACCTGGTTAAAAATTGGGTGGAAGACCTGAATAGCAAATTTTCCAAAGAAGATATACAGATGGCTAACAGGCAAATGAAAAGATGTCCAACATCATTAGAGAAATGCAAATCAAAACCACAATGAGACACCACCTCACATCTGTCAGAATGGCTATCATAAAATTCTACAGATAACAAATGTTGCCCAGGATGTGGAGAAAAGGGAACCCTTGTACACCACTGGTGCAAATGTAGATTAGTGCAGCCACTATGGAAAACAGTATGGAGGTTCCTCAAAAAACTAAAAATATCAATAGAACTACCATATAATCTAGCAATGCCACTCCTGGGCACTGATGAAAATGAAAACTCTAATTACAAAAGATACATGCACCCCAATCTAAATTGTGATATTATTTATCAGAAGATACAGAAGAAACCTAAGTGTCCATCAAAAGACGAATGGATAGAGAAGATGTGAGCTTATATATATATATACACACAAACACACACAGAGAAAATGGAATATTACTCAGCCATAAACATTAAATGAAATTCTGACATTTGCACAAGGTGGAGGGAACCAGAGAGTATTATGCTTGGTGAAATAAGTCAGACAGAGAAAGACAAACACTCTATTTTATCACTTATACATGTAACTTAAAAAATAAAAGAAACAAATGTATGTAACAAACAGCAACAGACTCACAGATATAGTGAACAAACTAGTGGTTATCCATGGGGAGAGGGAAGTTGGGAGGGGTAAGATAGGTGTATGAGATTATGGGATACCAGCTACTATGTATAAAGAAATAAGCAACAAGGATATACTGTGCAGCACAGGGAAATTTAGCCATTGTTTTATAATAACGTTATATGGAGTATAATCTATAAAAACATTGAATCACTTTGTTGTACAGCTCAAAGTAGTATAATATTGTAAATCAACTATACTTCAATTTAAAAAAATGTCAATGGTCCCCAGCTAGTCAAGGCAATTTTTAAGAAATAAAACAAAGTTTAAGAACTTACGCACTACTAGATATCAAGGCACTAAAAAGCTACAGTAACTAAGGGTGCGGTATTTCTCCAAGGATAGAAAGTTAAAAACTACAGAATGAAGAAAAATTCTACCCCTATATGATCACCTGGTTTACTACAAGGGTTCCACTGCATTTCAGGGGGAAGAGGATGGTCTTTTCAATAAATGATGGTGGAATAATTAGATATCTCTATGGAAAAAATAAACTTTGACCCCTAATAAAAAATTCTGTTCAGGGTAGATCAAAGCTCTAAATATAGATGGCAAAATAACAAAGGTTCTAGAAGAAAGCAGGAGAATCTCCTCATGATCTTGGGGCATGGAGTTTTCTTAAACAGGATACAAAAAAAGCAACTAACTATAAAATAAAATACTGGGAAATTGAACTTCATTAAAATTAAGAACTTCTGTTTTTTGAAATACACCATTGAAAGAGTGAAAAGGGAAGTTATACATTGGGAGAAGATATTCATAATACATACATCCAGCAAAAACATGAATCCAGAATATACAAAGAGGCTTACTAGTCATTAATTAAAAGACAACTAATCTCTTTCCAAAATGGACAAAGGATTTGAATAGGCACTTCATAAAACTAGCTTCATAAAAACCAACAAGGGCATGGAATAAAGCTCAACATCATTACTCATCAAGGAAACACAAATTAAAACCAAATGAGAGGACACGGGAGAAGACGGCGGAAGAGTAAGACGTGCAGATCACCTTCCTCCCCACAGACACATCACAAATACATCTACACGTGGAACTGCTCCTATAGAACACCCACTGATGGCTGGCAGAAGACCTTGGACCTCCCAAAGGGCAAGAAAACTCCCCATGTACCTGTGTAGGGCAAAAGTTAAAAGAATAAACAGAGACAAAAGGATAGGGAAGGGACCTGCACCTGTGGGAGGGAGCTGTGAAGGAGGAAAGGTTTCCACACACTAGGAAGCCCCTTCGCGGGCGGAGACTGAGGGTGGCGGAGGGGGGAAGCTTCAGAGCCATGGAGGACAGCACAGCAACAGGGGTGTGGAGAGCAAAGTGGAGAGATTCCCGCACAGAGGATCAGTGCCGACCAGCACTCACCAGCCAGAGAGGCTTGTCTGCTCCCCCGCCAGGGCGGGTGGGGCTGGGAGCTGAGGCTCGGGCTTCGGTCGGAGCGCAGGGAGAGGACTGGGGTTGGCGGCGTGAACACAGCATGAAGGGGGCTAGTGCACCACGGCTAGCCGGGAGGGAGTCCGGGGAAAAGTCTGGACCTGCCGAAGAAGGAAGAGACTTTTTCTTGCCTCTTTGTTTCCTAGTGTGCGAGGAGAGGGGATTAAGAGCGCTGCTTAATGGAGCTCCCGAGATGGGTGCGAGCCGCGGCTAAAAGCATGGACCCCAAAGACGGGAATGAGATGCCAAGGCTGCTGCTACCAGCACCAAGAAGCCTGTGTGCGAGCACAGGTCACTATCCACACCTCCCCTCCCTGGAACCTGGGCAGCCCGCCACTGACAGGGTCCCGTGATCCAGGGACAATTTCCCCGGGAGAACGCATGGTACACTTCAGGCTGGTGCAACGTCACGCTGGCCTCTGCCGCCAAAGGCTCGCCCCGAACTCCATACCCTCCCTCTCCACGGCCTGAGTGAGCCAGATCTCCCGAATCAGCTGCTCCTTTAACCCCGTCCTGGATGAGCGAAGAACAGACGCTCTCAGGCGAACTACATTCAGAGGCAGGTCCAAATCCAAAGCTGAACCCCGGGAACTGTGAGAACAAAGAAGAGAAAGGGAAATTTCTCCCAGCAGCCTCAGGAGCAGCAGATTAAATCTCCACAATCAACTTGATGTACCCTGCATCTGTGGAATACCTGAATAGACAACGAATCATCCCAAATTGAGGAGGTGGACTTTGGGAGCAAGATATATTATTTTTTCCCCTTTTCCTCTTTTTGTGAGTGTGTATGTGTATGCTTCTGTGTGAGATTTTGTCTGTATAGCTTTGCTTTAACCATTTGTCCTAGGGTTCTGACCATCTGGTTTTGTTTTTTTTTTTTTACTTTAAAAAATTTTTTACCTAATAATAATTTTTTATTTTAATAACTTTATTTTATTTGATCCTCTTTCTTTCTTTCCTTCTATTTTTCCTCCTTTTTATTCTGAGCCGTGTGGAGGACAGGCTTGTGGTGCTCCAGGCAGGCGTCAGGGCGATGCCACTGAGGTGGGAGAGCCAACTTCAGGACACTGGTCCACAGGAGACCTCCCAGCTCCACGTAATATCAAATGGCGAAAATCTCCCAGACATCTCTATCTCAACACCAACACCCAGCTTCACTCAACAACCAGCAAGCTACAGTGCTGCACACCCTATGCCAAACAACTAGCAAGACTGGAACACAACCCCACCCATTAACAAAGTGGCTGCCTAAAATCATAATAAGGCCACAGACACCCCCAAACACACCAGCAGATGTGCCTGCCCACCAGAAAGACAAGATCCAGCCTCATCCACCAGAACACAGGCATTTGTCCCCTCCCACAGGAAACATACATAACCCACTGAATCAACCTTATCCACTGGGGACAGACACCAAAATTAACGGGAACAATGAATCTGCAGGCTGCGAGAAGGAGACCCCAAACACAGTAAGATAAGCAAAATGAAAAGACAGAAAAACACACAGCAGATGAAGGAGCAAGGTAAAAACCCACCAGACCTAACAAATGAAGAGAATATAGGCAGTCTACCTGAAAAAGAATTCAGAATAATGATAATAAAGATGATCTAAAATCTTGGAAATAGAATAGAGAAAATGCAAGAAACATTTAACAAGGACCTAGAAGAACTAATGAGGAAACAAGCAATGATGAACAACACATTAAATGAAATTAAAAATACTCTAGAATGGATCAATAGCAGAATAACTGAGGCAGAAGAACAGATAAGTGACCTGGAAGATAAAATAGTTGAAATAACTACTGCAGAGCAGAATAAAGAAAAAAGAATGAAAAGAACTGAGGACAGTCTCAGAGACCTCTGGGACAACATTAAATGCACCAACATTCGAATTATAGGGGTTGAGAAGAAGAGGAGAAAAAGAAAGGGACTGAGAAAATATTTGAAGAGATTATAGTTGAAAACTTCCCTAATATGGGAAAGGAAATAGTTAACCAAGTCCAGGAAGTACAGAGAGTCCCATACAGGATAAATCCAAGGAGAAATACGCCAAGACACATATTAATCAAACTGTCAAAAATTAAATACAAAGAAAACATATTAAAAGCAGCAAGGGAAAAACAACAAATAACACACAAGGGAATCCCCATAAGGTTAACAGCTGATCTTTCAGCAGAAACTCTGCAAGCCAGAAGGGACTGGCAGGACATATTTAAAGTGATGAAGGAGAAAAACATACAACCAACATTACTCCACCCAGCGAGGATCTCATTCAGATTTGATGGAGAAATTAAAACCTTTTCAGACAAGAAAAGCTGAGAGAGTTCAGCACCATCAAACCAGCTTTACAAAAAATGCTAAAGGAACTTCTCTAGGCAAGAAGCACAAGAGAAGGAAAAGATCTACAATAACAAACCTAAAACAATTAGGAAAATGGAAATAGGAACATACATATCGATAATTACCTTAAATGTAAATGGACTAAATGGTCCCACCAAAAGACACAGACTGGCTGAATGGATACAAAAACAAGATCTGTATATATGCTGTCTACAGGAGACCCACTTCAGACCTAGGGACACCTACAGGCTGAAAGTGAGAGGATGGAAAAAGATATTCCATGCAAATGGAAGTCAGAAGAAAGCTGGAGTAGCAATTCTCATATCAGACAAAACAGACTTTAAAATAAAGACTATTCCAAGAGACAAAGAAGGACACTACGTAATGATCAAGGGATTGATCCAAGAAGAAGATATAACAATTGTAAGTATTTATGCACCCAATATAGAAGCACCACAATACATAAGGCAAATAGTAACAGCCATAAATGGGGAAATTGACAGTAACACAATCATAGTAGGGTACTTTAACACCCCACTTTCACCAATGGACAGGTCATCCAAAATGAAAATAAATAAGGAAACACAACCTTTAAATGATACATTAAACAAGATGGACTTAATTGATATTTATAGGACATTCCATCCAAATCAACAGAATACACATTTTTCTAAAGTGCTCATAGGACATTCTCCAGGATAGATCATATCTTGGGTCACAAATCAAGCCTTGGTATATTTAAGAAAATTAAAATTTTATCAAGTATCTTTTCCGACCACAACGCTATGAGACTAGATATCAATTACAGGCAAAGTTCTGTAAAAAATACAAACACATGGAGGCTAAACAATACACTACTTAATAACGTAGTGACCACTGAAGAAATCAAAGAGGAAATTAAAAAATACCTAGAAACAAATGACAATGGATACACAATGAACCCAAACCTATGGGATAGAGCAAAAGCAGTTCTAAGAGGGAAGTCTATAGCAATAGAATCCTACCTTAAGAAACAGGAAACTTCTCAAATAAACAACCTAAACTTGCACCTAGAGCAATTAGAGAAAGAAGAACAAAAATCCCCAAAGTTAGCAGAAGGAAAGAAATCATAAAGATCAGATCAGAAATAAATGAAAAAGAAATGAAGGAAACGATAGCAATGATGAATAAAACTAAAAGCTGTTTTTTTGAGAAGATAAACAAAATTGATAAACCATTAGCCAGACTCATCAAGAAAAAGGGGAAGGCTCAAGTCAATAGAATTAGAAATGAAAAAGGAGAAGTAACAACTGACACTGCAGAAATACAAAAGATCATGAGAGATTACTACAAGCATCTCTATGCCAATAAAATGGACAACCTGGAAGAAATGGACAAATTCTTAGAAATGCACAACCTGCCGAAACTGAACCAGGAAGAAATAGAAAATATGAACAGATGAATCACAAGTACTGAAATTGAAACTGTGAATAAAAATCTTCCAACAAACAAAAGCCCAGGACCAGATGGCTTCACAGGCGAATTCTATCAAACATTTAGAGAAGAGCTAACACCTATCCTTCTCAAACTCTTCCAAAATATAGCAGAGGGAGGAACACTCCCAAACTCATTCTACGATGCCACCATCACCCAAATATCAAAACCAGACAAAGACGTCACAAAGAGAGAAAAGTACAGGCCAATATCATTGATGAACATAGATGCAAAAATCCTCAACAAAATACTAGCAAACAGAATCCAACAGCACATTAAAAGGATCATACACCATGATCAAGTGGGGTTTATTCCAGGAATGCAAGGATACTTCAATATACGGAACTCAAGCAACGTAACACACCATATTAACAAATTGAAAGAGAAAAACCATATGATAATCTCAATAGATGCAGAGAAAGCTTTCGACAAATTCAACACCAATTTATGATAAAAACCCTGCAGAAAGCAGGCTTAGAGGGAACTTTCCTCAACATAATAAAGACTATATATGACAACCCACACCCAACATAGTCGTCAATGGTGAAAAAGTGAAACCATTTCAACTAAGATCAGGAACAAGACAAGGTTGCCCACTCTCACCATTCTTATTCAATGTAGTTTTAGAAGTTCTAGCCATAGCAATCAGAGAAGAAAAAGAAATAAAAGGAATCCAAATTGGAAAAGAAGTAGTAAAGTTGTCACTGTTCACAGATGACATGATACTATACATAGAGAATCCTAAAGATGCTACCAGAAATCTACTAGCACTAATCAATGAATTTGGTAAAGTAGCAGGATACAAAATTAATGCACAGAAGTCTCTGGCATTCTTATACACTAATGATGAAAAATCTGAAAGTGAAATTAAGAAAACACGCCCATTTACCATTGCAACAAGAAGAATAAAATATTTAGGAATAAACCTACCTAAGGAGACAAAAGACCTGTATGCAGAAAATTATAAGACATTGATGAAAGAAATTAAAGATGATACAAATAGATATACCATCTTGAGAACTAAAAGTGGATCTGGAGGAATCAGGCTCCCTGACTTCAGACTATACTACAAAGCTACAGTAATCAAGACAGTATGATACTGGCACAAAAACAGAAATATAGATCAATGGAACAGGATAGAAAGCCCAGAGATAATCCCATGCACATATGGTCACCTTATCTTTGATAAAGGAGGCAAGAATATACAGTGGAGAAAAGACAGCCTCTTCAATAAGTGGTGCAGGGAAAACTGGACAGGTACATGTAAAAGTATGAGATTCGAACACTTCCTAACACCATACACAAAAATAAACTCAAAATGGATTAAAGACCTAAATATAAGCCCAGACACTATCAAACTCATAGAGGAAAACATAGGCCAAACACTCTATGACATAAATCACAGCAAGATCCTTTTTAATCCACCTCCTAGAGAAACGGAAATAAAAACAAAAATAAACAAATGCGACCTAATGAAACGTCAAAGCTTTTGCACAGCAGAGGAAACCATAAACAAGACCAAAAGACAACTCTCAGAATGGGAGAAAGTATTTGCAAATGAAGCAACTGACAAAGGATTAATCTCCAAAATTTACAAGCAGCTTGTGCAGCTCAATAACAAAAAGCAAACAATCCAATCCCTAAATGGGCAGAAGACCTAAATAGACATTTCTCCAAAGAAGATATACAGATTGCCAACAAACATATGAAAGAATGCTCAACATCATTAATCATTAGAGAAATGCAAATCCAAACTACAATGAGATACCGTCTCACACCAGTCAGAATGGCCATCATCAAAAATCTAGAAACAATAAATGCTGGAGAGAGTGTGGAGAAAAGGGAACCCTCTTGCACTGTTGGTGGCAATGTAAATTGATACAGCTGCTATGGAGAACAGTATGGAGCTTCCTTAAAAAAGTACAAATAGAACAACCATACGACCCAGCAATCCCACTACTGGGCATATACCCTGACAAAACCATAATTCAAAAAGAGTCATGTACCAAAATGTTCATTGCAGCTCTATTTACAATAGCCAGGACATGGAAGCAACCTAAGTGTCCATGGACAGATGAATGGATAAAGAAGATGTGGCACATATATACAATGGAATATTACTCAGCCATAAAAAGAAATTAAACTGAGTTATTTGTTGTGAGGTGGATGGACCTAGAGTCTGTCATACAGAGTGAAGTAAGTCAGAAAGAGAGAAACAAACACTGTACACTAACACATGTATATGGAATCTAAGAAAAAAAAAGATTATGAAGAACCTAGGGGTAGGATGGGAATAAAGACACAGACCTACTAGAGCATGGACTTGAGGATATGGGGAGGGGGAGGTGTAGGTTGTGACGAGGTGAGAGAGTGGCGTTGACATATATACACTACCAAGCATAAATTGGATAGCTAGTAAGAAGCAGCCGCGTACCCCAGGGAGATCAACCTGGTGGTTTGATTGCCTAGAGGGGTGGGATAGGGAGGGTGGGAGGGAGAGAGATGCAGGAGGGAAAAGAAATGGGACCATGTGTATATGTATAACTGATTCACTTTGTTATAAAGCAGAAACTAACACACCATTGTAAAACAATTATACTCCAATAAAGATGTTAAAAAAGAAAAAACAGAAAAACAAATGAGATTCCATTTTACATACACCCGAATGGCCAAATTAAAAAGATTGCCAATCAGTGCCACATATGGACTAGAATATGGGACAAGTGGAACTCACATGTTTTCTTTGTGAGAGTGTAAATTAGTATAACCTCTTTGGAAAACTATTTTGCAGTATCTAAACCTGTATACCCATGGCCCAGTTGTTCTTATCAGAGTATATAACCAGGAGAAATCGTTGTGTATATCTACCAAAAGACACATAAAATAATGTGTCTTTTAACAGCTTTATTCATAATAGCCTCAAAGTGAAAAGATGTAAATAAATTGTAGAACATTCATATATAAAAAGCATTGAAAAGATGGAACTACTTCTACCTCCTACAATATAATGGCATCTCATACATATAACATTGAGTAAAAAAGTAGAAAATAATGAGCTTGCTCTATATAAACTATTTACATGAAATTCAAGATCAAAATTAATCTGAGGTGATAGAAGTCAGAGCAGTGATTTTGGGAATGGAGTGAGGTAGCAGTGTGTATTGTTGGCAAAGGGGTACATGGAATCATTCTAGGATGCTGTTAATATTTTGTATCTTGATCTGGAGGTATATGCTTATGCAAAAATTCATCCAGCTGTACACATAAGTTTTGTGCACTTTACTATATATATGTTATATCTCAATCTATGTGTTAAAAAAAAGTAAACAGGAATTCTCAGAAAAACTAATCCAAATGGCCAACAAAGGGAAACATGCTCAAATTTAGAAATAAGGAAATGCATGTTGAAGTAACAATGAACAACACTTTAGACATCACTTTAGACTGCCAAAAAATTAAAAAGCAGGTAGCACATTGCTGGTAGAAATGTGAATTATTACAATAGCTTGGAATGCAATCTGGCAAGATCTATTAAAACTAAAAACATATACTTTTGACCAAAGATATCACATCTGAGAATCTCTCTCAGAGGAATAAAAACTCTGGTTCTTAACTGATATTTATAAAAGTTGCAACATTGTTTATGTAAAGGGTAAAGATGGAAACAAAGTTAACGTGTAAATAGAGTTACTGATTTCAAAAATTTTGATACATACACATCATGCCATAGTAAACAATAAATAACTGGGGTTAATTAGAGCTATATAAGTTGGCTTGGAGGCATATGAGTGAGAAACAGAAGATATAGAGACATGGATATATTTTTATTACATATTGGTGGAAAATGAGAATCCATATACACATATATGTATATGAAATTATATGTCTATCCATAATTGCACATGTCTGTGTGTTATAAGAATATGGGAAAAATGAAACAATATAATCGCTTTTAAAACATGGATAAGTTGGTGAGATGGTGATGGGGATTTGGAGATGTTGACTAGGAAGGTAAGTAAAACAAAAAAATGAGAGTGCACAAAAAATTCCCATTGTATGTTGATAGGACTATATTTACGCATTTATGTCAAAATATGTATACATGTATATATGTAAAAAGAAATGAAAAACTGGCATTTATTTATAAAAGTTACCAATAATTAAACCCATAATTATTTCACCTGATACATCATAAGTATTTTTTCTTATTTAGTAAATCTATTGCCATCATTGTCAGGTTATACAATTACATATTTTTTCTTTTATTTGTAGACATTTTTTGGTATCTCTATAGTCTTTATGTTCTTACCTTTAAATTGCTTCATATTTCCTTCCAGATAATATATCATATTTACTCATTTTCTGAATGCTGAATCATTCATATTTTAAAAATCAGGATTATATTAACATTCTTGCCATAACCATTTTTGTCCATATAATATTTTTGTCTTAAAAAAATTATTTCGTTAGTTTAAATTCCTGGGAATGTGGTTATTGGGTCAAAGGTTATGAGCATTTTTATGACTCTTGGAACATGCTGACAGATTTTATCCTCAAAGAAGGAAAAAATGGATACTAATACCAGAAATTCAAATTTTTCAAAATTTTCCCTTTTAAAATTTTTAACTCAATAGATGTGAAAGTCCTACTTTGTTGCTTTAGAGATAAAGATTGATTTCTTTCAATGTTGAGATAATCTTATAATTCTATTTTTGTTGATGCCTTTGAACTACATTTCACACTGGGCTTTGGTATTGCTCTTTATAAATTGACATTTAAAATGTATTTTACTATTTTGAGAGCATATGGGAATTTTATGAGTAATAAAAGCATTTGATTTGTGTGAATGGAGTCTTGCCTGGACACTCAGAGTTATAGACCTAATCAGGACACTGGACATTGAAAGGGAGAAGGGAAATATGCAAGAGAGATGGCATATGCAATAGTTGAGTAGCTGTGTTTGAAGACGATTATTACGGAATGCATTGCCCTTTGCTTATCTAGTGTTCAACAATCCTGTAGGACTCAGTTTAAATGTTGCTTCTCCAAGGAGGCTGCCTAGATATTTCTACACTTAAACTTCCATGCTTACGTAGCACCTAGGAATATCCCTGTTATCTTCATTCAACATCCTGTTTTATAACATTTGGGTTACTTGTTCGTCTCCTCACAGAACTTTAGAGCTGTGAAGACTGAAACCATCACCTAGGGTAGCTAGCATGTAGTAGGCAGTCAAAAAATAATGAATGAAGCAATTTATCTCAGACAGGAGTGTTTAGTATTGTTGATAATTAAGTCAGTTAGCAGGAATGAACATGCTTGTTCCTTTATCACCTAAGAAAAGTATAAATCTGGGAGGAATCCAAGTGAAACACCCATGTAGACAGATAAATATATATATATGTTTTCAATGAGGGGGGTTTTATACCTTGCTATAATAGTCCATTCCAATGTGTAACCAGTGAAATAGTATGAGTGTCTGTTACAATTGACCACGTGATTCTACAGGAAAATTATATAAAGTAATTTATCATTTCATAAAGTGATATATGTGTTTAAGTAGTTTGTTTTCCATATTTTAATGGCTTTCAGGCTTATATCTACTATGACTCTATATCTGATATCCTGGGCCCTAACCAAAATATTATGAGTAGAATATTGTCACTAAGAGCACCTAAACACATTTGACTCTATCATCACAGAAGGGATACTGACTGTTTACACATAGGACCTGTAACAAAAACAATAGTAAGAGCTAACATTTATATTGTATATACATACATTATATGCCAGGCATTGTTCTAAATGCTTTACTTTTAAATGCATTTAGTTTTCACAAAACCTTAAGAGGTATTATAATTATATGTTGGCACTCCAAGATACGCTGGTGTGAACCTAGTTCAGCAAGGATACCCAGCCACATGGAGCTTAAGTGATTACAGTCACATAGTCAGTGTACCAGGAGGGCCAATGCTTGGTCTCAGACTTCCTGAGTATTATGATTTAGATCTACTTTCCTTCTACTTTCCAGAAGTTTGTATTTTACTTTAAGTTTTAAACAAAAAAGGAAGAGCTAACATAATGTTGCAAACTTTTTTCTTATTCCAAGTAAGGGGATTAAAAAGCAGTATCTTCTCTTAGAAAACAGCAACAACCAAAAAAAAAAAAAAAAAAAAAAACAAGGAGCAAAACCAACAAAAAGCAATGAACAATAATAACAACAATAATGATCCTACGTAACATCTATTAATCATTTGCTATTAGCCAGATACTGTGCCAACTTTTCCATGGATTATCCTGTTAAATCCTCACACAATCTCACAAAGTAAGTATCATTATTTTCATTTTTGTCTTTATCCTTTCACAGGAGAAAGTATATTTTATTGAAAAAATAAATACAGAGGCCATGACTTTGGAATAAATCTTAGTCTTTTAAATTGAATAAAATTTAGCTTTTTGAAAATGAATATTGTATGTTGTGTATATATATATTTTTGGCTTGCTTGTTTGATTTTTGGTAAAATGTGAAACTAATCCATGGTATGATGATATAATAGTGGGTACCTGTCATTACACATGTGACCGAACCCATAGAGTATATAAGACCAAGAATAAACCCTAAAGTAAACTATAGATTCTGGGTGATTATGATAAGTCAATGTATGTTCATCAACAGTAACAAGTATACCACTCTGTAGAGGATATTGATAATGGGAGAGGTTATGCATGTGTGGGGACAGAGAATATATGGGAAATATCTATACCTTCCACGTAATTTTGCTGTGAACCTAAACCTGCTCTAAAAAAATTACAGTCTTAAAATACAAAACCAAACCAAAAATCTTTAGCCATGGACCAGTGTTTGCTAGTCTTGCCTGATACTATATTGCTCCCCTCCCAAAAAACAGAAAAATTTTAGCAGCTATTTGGAAAACTGAAGCAAAAGATGACTGCAGGTTCCAGAAGAAGAAATGTTCACTTGACATCCTGAAATACAATTTAAAGCCTTGCTGTATAGTTAAGATATTCTGGGTATAGCAGCAGCCAAAAGACCCACTTGGCAGTGAGTAAATCCATGTAGCTCTTTTAGAGCAAAGACATCAGTAACCCATTGAGCAAAGAGACAGAGTCATGAGAAATGATTTGTTCTAAAATGGTATCTAGAGCTACAAAAATAGGACAGTTCTCCCATGCATCTGCCCATGTGGCAAGACTGTTAGTCTCCCTCTGAGATTTTTAACCTTATCCATATATATGGCAAACAACTCCATTAGTAGAGTTATCTGTGAATGCAAACTACAACAATACATTATATATGTGCACTAACATATTTGCTGAATTTTAAAGCACGCAGCAATATGAGAGTTGGAGTGAGGCTGTTGTTTATAACGTATATCATGAAATGAAGAACAGATGATCTAAGAATGAACATTTGTTGGAATGATCTCTCTGGGCTTAAATATTTATTTTACTTCCTCCACCCCCTCCCTTTTTGACAAAGTACTATGTTTTCCAAAATCTACAATATGAAACCATGGAAGGTTTATGATAAAATCACCTCACACTGCTACCATAAATTACCTCCTACATAGTCTCTTTTTCTGCAATGTGCAGTAAATCAAGGAAGTAACTTATTCATTCTAATTAAAAAGCTGGTTCTCAGAGTTTTAGGTGTGAGAGGGGGTTCTTGATTTCTGGGGAAAGAAATACATGGTTGCCCTATAATATGTACTGTACTTTCACTTCCATCTTCAGGGTTTTGTATATGATCTCAAGGAAGGGACACCCTTTTCCTATTCTTCAGGGCAAGCGGGAATCCATCACTGTAAAAGTTCAAGGTTTGGAAGACAGTCTTGAAGGAAACGATGTCTTGATAGGTAGTTTACACAGTAGATATTTGGGAGACACACAAGGGTTGATGAAGATCAAAATGTAGAGCTCATTAGAGAGGATGAAGGTTTATTTTCTCTGATAACTCCTGCAGGGTGTGGTGAGAATCTCATTGCTTATTTCCTAGGTTTTTTACTTGTTCTGATAAATTATTTCACCCAAAGCTTATTTATCCTTGTGGTGCAATGACTCATCTGTTTATTCATTCATTGACCATTCATCCTTCTATCCATCCATCCATCCAACCATCTCCTAACCAACTAATACATCAATACATATGTATTGAGCAACTGCCATATACAGGGTAAGTCTTGAAAATTCAAAAATGAATGAAACGATGATCTCTGCCTTTGAAAAACTCCCAGGTCAGTATAGTCACGCAATAACATTTGCTTCACTCCTTGAATTATTTTTCTAAAACTGGATAACATCAAGACTCTTCAAGGGATCTACCTTGCTATCAGAATAAATCTAATCAGTGTGCAATTTGCGATCTTTTCTGAATTCATCCTTAATTACTCTTGTAGCCTCACTGTGTACCACGTTCCTTCTCAAGGCCCACACTTTGGCCCAGGCACCTACTTTCTGCTCCTTATACTTCTGGTCCTTGTACTTTCCTGTCTCCTTAACTTTATTCACGTTGTTCCATTAGTCCTGAATGGGATTTTTCCAATTCCAGGGTGCAGCTCAAATTCTTCCTCCTTCAGGAAATTATTCTACTTTTTACAATCCAACATTATATCGTACTTCTACTGAGGGTACTGTTCCTTGAGCACAGCATGTTCTCCTGTGTGTGCAATCCTTTGCACAAATTTTCTTTTCCTGAATGGCATCCATTTCCCTTTTCTACCTGTTAACCTCCTGACCTTCTTTCAGGTTCCAATTTTGATGTTACCTCCTTCAAAAAATCTTCTTGGTCCCTAAAGATTGGGTCAGGTGTCTCCTATGTGTTCCCATAGTGTCTCGTATTTCCCCTAGCAAAGCACAGTAGGTACCTTGTCATGTTGACATGCAATAGGTACCAGCAATAGGTATTCAGTGAATGTTTGTTTAGTTGAGAATATTGAGTTGAGGCACCACAATTTCCCTCAGGTAATGTACAAGCTGGAAATTGACAGTAATGTTTTACCACGTGGCCAAACATCATGTGAGAACTGGAGGGAAGCAGGTGAGCATTGAGACTAAATATTCCCACCCCAATATGCATACACTAAAGTTTCTTATACAACTTGATATGAAGCGTAGTTTTCATAGGGTAAGAATAACAATTCTCTGTCTAAAATACTGTAGGTATGAATTCAAAGAGCCAAATCACTAAGAGCTGTAAAACTGATTACGTGCAGGCGGTTCTTCTTTGATTTCATTTGTTCTTGAGGAGTGGGTGTCTTTCCTTGCATCTCAAGAAATCATTAAAGTCTAGGTTAATCAACAGAATTCTTCCTTAGTAGCTGTGCAAACAGTGAGCGTGGCCCTGGGGACAGGGTCATTTCTACAGTGTATTCAGGTTCTAGAAGTTACTGTTAAAGGAACCCAAGAGAGCCAACATCAGCAGGTCAGGCTCTCTCTGGAAGTCTCCTGTTGTGGAGATCTGTACAGAGTATATCTGATTCACAAACCAGAATAAACAAACCTGGGGGTTCTTCATAATTTGTGTACATGTGGGGGAGGGGGTATTATTACTACTCTCAGGATGTGGTAATTAGGGTCACATTAGATTTGGTTCATTGGATTTTAAAGGTAATGCAACCAAATTTTATAATCACAGTTTGGGGAAGATTGGGGGCTTCTGAGTTGTATATCATTAATTAAGCCATACCAATTTCCCCCCTTCTTTTCCAAATAATCCATACTTTTCACATTTAAAAAGTGAGCTCATATAAACCTATGGAGCATAGGACCTTAACAAATTACAGGTTGATTTCTCTGTCTCCAATCAGGTCTTCACTGTAGGAATTGTTTGTTTGACTCTTAAAAATCTTCAAAGGGAAAGATTCCATAACTTCTTTTCGTAACTAGTTCTTTTGTCTTCCTTGAAGTAATTTCGTTTACTTGTGTAATCATCCTTCCTACAGCAGTTTAAAATCCTGTTTTCTTTTTGTGGTCTTGACTTCAAATGACAGCATTCCTTAGTGTGCTAGGATAAATGAAGCAAACTTTCAATTATCTGTGCTAATGGGGTGGGCAACTGAGGAAGAGCACAAATAAATGAAATTTAGCATAGTCTCCAAACCTCATTTTGGCTATTAGTTTTGACATTTTCTCCAACTAAAGTTTCGAAGGGTCTACTAAAAAGCAACACGCTTATTTGAATTTCATGCCTTTTCTTTTCCATTTGCTTATTCTCTGGTGGAGGTGATAATGATCACTGAGATCCCCAAAAGAGAGGGAGACAGTGGGAGATAGAGGAGTCAGGGATGTGGATAAATTGGAGGCTACATTCATGCATTTGTATAAGCTTTAGGTTTCTGGCTTACCAATCTGCTTTCTCCAATTGCTCTATAACTTCATTTAGCATTGTAAGTCATGAAATCATTGTGCATGCATGTCATTTTGGATGGGAAAAATGTGCACTTGAACAATATTCTGCATTGAGCATTGGTAATGTATCCAGCCTGAGCTCAAAATCCATGAACTACATAACAATTAGGTGCTACTAAGGAAACTGAACTTGGCATTTGGTAAAAATGGGACAATAAAATAATAATTGCTCCTTAGTAATTAAAAATGCAGCCAATTAAAGGCATGTACATTTCCATAAATGGAAGAACCTTACATTTTGCATTTCCTGACTGATAGGATTAAACTTCCAAAGAAAGTGTGAATTAATGCAAATGTTAACATGGCATCTCCTAAATCCTTTTCTACTTTTACCACCATGAACAGAATATAGAAAAGCAAAAATACATAATGAGAGGCCAGTCTCTGCTTGTTTTGTCATTTATCCAAGAAATACCAAGCATGCTTAGAAACTGTGGAGGGAAAGGGGGGGAGGGATAAATTGGGAGATTGGGATTGACATATACACACTACTATATATAAAATAGATAGCTAATAGGGCCTACTGTATAGCACAGGGAACCCTATTCAATACTCTGTAATGACCTGTATGAGAAAGAATCTAAAAGAGAGTGGGTGTATGTATATGTGTAACTGAATCACTTTGCTGTACACCTGAAACTAACACAACATTGTAAATCAACTACACTCCAATTAAAAAAGAAAAAGAAACTGTGGAAAATTTAGCAAGATTTCAGGTAGCAAACATCTACAGAGATTATATCCATATCATCTATACGTATATATCTATATCATCGATATCTAGATCTATATAGTGAGACGTAATTTCATATGGCATATCCATGTAGTTCAGAATCCCCGATAGGAAACTCCTGACTGGCTTTCTCTTTTCAGAGGCTGTCATACTTAGAGGTCCCATTCCTTAAGTGAGAGCTTCCTCTTTACTATGTACAGCAGCTTTTTTTAGGATGGCTGCCTGGTTGTCCTACGTCCCCAGCAAAGTGTTTGTTTCCTTCTTTGTTCCTCTGCTTGTTCCCTTTCTAGTGGGATCTGGGTTCTATGATGGCAGTCCATTTTCTTTAGACATCTCTTCTTTCCAACTGGACCCCTCACTCATCGCCCTGGGCTGGGGAAGTGCAGGTCTCGACAGGGCTGCCTTTGCATGCCTGTGACCCTGTAAGGTCAGGCATGTTGCAAAAAATATCATCCCAATTGAACTTTGAACCCCACGATGCTAGGTTTATGGATACAACTATGGCTGTGTCGACTGTAAACTACTTAGGACATTAGAACACTGCAGTCTGGATTGATGCTTATTTGCCAGATTTTCCATGGAGATGGGTATAAGAAATAGCATGCTAGAAGATTTCTACTTTTCTCTGCTTTATATGTTTGACATTGCTTAATAAACATTCCTGTGTATTTCTTCTCATCTTTACCTGCTCATTTATTGAATATCTCACTGACATTAAATATTTTATAACCAACAATTGCAAAAGCTTATGCTTATTTTTATGAAGATTCATTTAAGATACAATTTCCAGAAGTGTTTTGCATTGTAAAAGCTGGAGTCATCTGTCAAAAATAAATGCCTACCTACTCAACCAAAGATACAGAAAAACAGTGTTTGAAAAATGAGTTTCCATAGAACACAAGTTACAATGACCCATAAAACACAGTTCTTTGCATGCTGTCACATGCAAAGTCTTCATTCAGTTTCAAATGACTTGTGAATAGTTTCTGCAGCTCATCCTCTCCTGACAATAAATGTATTTAAATTTTTATTTCTCACTGTTGAAAAATCACTTGTGAAATTCAAGGTTTTATGGTTCAGCCATGTTGGGAGGACTCACTGCTAAAAGTAATCATAGTTCAGGCCTGGTGGTTCCTGGTTTCACTCCTTTGTAAGGTGCTGAGGGGCGTGTACCCACCAGAGTTCCCAAGCTTACAGCCAATCAGAGCAGGACCTCTGGTTGCGCTCTCCTCTTAAGATGCCAACTTGTGGTCAGAGATGACTCAGTCTAGGTGATGAGAGGTGGGGAAGGGCAGCCTGGAACCTCAAGGTTCAACTCCCATCTTCTTTTTCACTGACACAACACTGCATTTTATGGTTTGTTTTTAAATCTCATGATTGACTTCAGAGGAAGTCTTTTGTCAGTGTCCAGAAGGTTTTTTGAGTTTTGAAAATTATATTGTTTTAATTTTTTAAAATCTGAGCAAGCCATTTTCAACATCTCAGGAGCATTTCTAACTTGTTACCATAGCATAGTCCTCTGTGCTTTAGAGCCCACGTTCCCTGATTTCCTCTCTCAGAGTATTCCCAAGGCGGTTTTGTGAGCTTCACAAACTCATTCTGGTTATTTCCTATGTGGACTGTTAGGGGAACCTATTTGGTTTCACCAAACTCTTTTTCTCAGGGCTTCCCATCCAAAGAAGGCTTGTCCCAGGTTGGGTTCTCCAGAAGTGGATGTTGAGTCAGAGATTAGAGTGAAGGATGTATATGAGGGGTCGACACCTGTGGAAGGAAGTAGGTTTGGCAGAGGGCGAAGTTGAATTGAAATGCTGGCCAGACATCCCATGGGAGCTCTGAAAGTTTCTATATTCCATCAGCGTTGTCCCTCAGGGAGCTGACATGGCCAAGCCTTTATATCATTGCTGCAATCAGTCCTTGGGTGTGGTCCACCCCTGGAAGGGCGTGGCCTTGGTTAAGGAGGGTCTCTGCCACTGCGGCAAACCTTGAAGAAGCTGGCAACTAGGGGTCCTTTGCTGATAGCATTCCCAGCAGCTGGGACAACAGTTTCTCTCTTGAAGGGGATTTGGGCATCACATCTCCATGTCCACTGCAAGTCTTTTTGCTACTCTGGGTCTCAGGACATGCCACAAGTATTTCACACTTCCTCTAGGTAGATATGTGAACAGGAATAATGGGCCCAATTATTCCTTTTTTTTTTTGGTGGGGGGAAGCAGGAGGGGCCTCTCTTGTGCCTTGCAAGATATTTAGCAGCATCCTTGGTTTCCATCCACTAGATGCCAGTAGCAGTCACCCCCTTCCTCAAGTTGTGACAACCCAAAATGTCTCCAGATACTGCCAGATGTCCCTTGGGGACAAAATTGTTCCTGGTTGAGAACCACTGTGTTACATGGGCAAAAAGAAAAAGTATAGTTTTGATTTCACAATTTAAATCAGCTGATACACTTAAGCAGAAAGAAGAAAAAACATCTTTTGATAATATGAAGAAACGTTCATTCATAATTATTGTGCCAAAAGAATGATTGTTAAAGTAGTGAGGGAAAAAAGAAATCTGTGCTTCAGGGTAGAGATTACTAGGCATTAAATAACTTTGCATGTGAATAGAATGCTAAGGTTTTCTTTTTTTCCAAGTGTTCTGTAAATTTCCTAGGGTACTTTTTTCTCCTTTTTTTCTCTTTTACTTAAAGACATGAGATTACAGATTTCACCTTTTCCCTTGCTTCTCCAATCTGGCTTTGGTACATCATGTCACCTGGGGATGTTGTAATCTGGGTGAGGTTATTGGGTGGAGGTGGTTTCTAACTAAATAGTTTGGTTAGTTGTAACTGAAGGTAAAAGAGAAAAAGAAAACTCAAGAAATTGAAATAAGACATTTTTATTTCTTGCTTTTTCCTCATCTCCAGATGTGGATGACTTCAATTTATGCCATTTTAACATCATTTTAATGATTGATCTAAAACTGATGTTGATTTCTTATAGATTTTTCAAGGTTGCTCCAGGAGAGCCATTGATATTTTCTCCTTGTCAAGTGTAGAAGAATGAAGTATGAGAAAACAGGGACTTTGACACAACATAACGCTGGACATAAAGTTTCTGTGAAAGTTTTCTTCAAGACTGCTGAGGAACAGATGATTAACAGGACAGAATGTTTTAGGTATGTTTCAAATAATGGCATGAACTTGATCATGAGATATTCTTCCAAAAGGGAAGGCACAAGATTTCCTCTGAATGGAAAATTCATATTTGAAATGTCTGCGTGAAATATATAAGCTACAATATTTCCATTTCGAAGCAAGGGAAAGATTGAGGAGAAGGAAAAATGAGTTAAGTAAAATAACTACAAAGAATTTTGATTTGGTAGAGAAAAAATAGATTGTAATTTTAGAAAACATATAAACAGATTAGTGGTGAATTCTGAAACCTTATGTATGTATAAATATTTAAAATTGCTTTTCAATGTGTCCCTTTACAATTGTTGGCAGGTACTTCTCTCCATTAGTGATTTGTGATTCTCAGAATTATCAAATCGCATTTAAATCGACAGGTTTTATGAATTGTGTTCAGTGCCATGGATGTAAGACTAACACAAAACACCTGCTCAAATTCTTGAGCCTAAAGTATTGCCAGAGTAGTGATTGTTCAAGAGATTCGAAGCTTATAACAAATCTCTTTGAAGTGTTCTCTGAGAATGCACTGTAAGATCGCTCTGTACGTTTTTGACTCATTTCACTCATTTTGCCCACCTCGCAACTCTCCTCACCTCTGGCAACCACCAATATATTCTCTGTGTAGATGAGTTTGTTTTCTTTTTCCTTTTTTTTAGATTCCACGTATAAGTGAGATCATATGGTATTTGTCTTTCTCTGACTTATTTCACTTAGCGTAATACCCTAGAGGTCCATCCATGGCAAATAGCCAGATTTCATTATTTTTATGGCTGAATAATATTCCATTGTGTGTGTGTGTGTGTGTGTGTGTACTATATATATCTCACAATTTATCTATTGCTCTGTCCATGGGCACTGAGTTTGTTTCCATATCTTGGCTTTTATAAACAATGCTGCAATGCACATGTGTATGCCTGAATCTTTTCAAGTTAGTATTTTCATTTTCTTCAGATAAATACTCAGAATTGGAATTGTTGGATGGTGTAGTGGTTCTACTTTTAATTTTTTGAGGAACCTCCATACTGTTTTCCACAGGAGCTGCACCAGTTTGCATTCCCACCAACATTGCACAGGGCTCTCTTTCTCCACATCCTCAACCACATTTGTTACTTCTTGTCTTTTTGATGATCGCCATTCTAACAAGTGTGAGGTGACATGCACAGCATGGTGACTGTAGTAAATAATGCTGTATTGCATATTTGAAAGTTGCTAAGAGATTAAAGCTTGAGAGTTCTCATCACAAGAAAAAAATTCTATAACTGTGAATGACGACATGTTAACTAGACTTACTGTGGTGACCATTTTGCAATATATACAGATATCAAGTCATTATTTTGTACACCTGAAGTGAACATGTTGTATGTCAATTATAACTTAATTTAAAAATAATTTAAAAATCACTCTGAATATCAAAACGTTTTCATTGCTTCAATGTGACCCTGTTTGTTATAGCTGAAACAGTACGAGTCACATACGTTCTTATTCATGGAGAAAGCAGGCAGCTGCCCATAGAGTCTGACTGGATTGGCCCAGAAAAAAGAATCCAGCCTACACATCTCCCCAGGCAGGGAACAACATGTCCCAGTGCTTCACAATGCTTTGCTGGACATGCTTTTATGGGGGGATTAGTTTGTGTCCCAGCGTGGTGGCCATACCCCTTGCAAAGTTACTACAAACACTGCTTGCTTAGTTGCTGTTATGTAAGAGTTTGATAATCTTTTTTAGATTAGAAAGGTCCATGGTCTGATAGAAAGGTTGGTACTCCACAGAGATTTATGTAAAATTAGAACATTATTGACTTAGAGCAATAAACATAAGTTCTGCCCTCTCCCTGGATGGCTTGATAAGGATAGGAATCTGAGCAAGAGGAATTGGTTGTATGATCCAATCAACCAGTAACCTCCAACCACGATGGCCTGATTCTGCCGTGCTGGTCCCCTTCCCGGGACAGCGCTGGTGACATTCCTCAGCTCTTTTCCAGCAGAAGCCTTGTAGACCGAGACACTGAAAGCGCATTTGGGCCTGGTGAAAACTTTTTTTAAATAGGCTTCCCATGGGCTTCCCTGGTGACGCAGTGGTTGAGAATCCGCCTGCCGAGGCAGGGGACACGGGTTTATGCCCCGGCCTGCGAAGATCCCACATGCCGCGGAGCGGCTGCGCCCGTGAGCCATGGACGCTGAGCCTGCGCGTCCGGAGCCTGTGCTCCACAACGGGAGAGGCCACAACAGTGAAAGGCTCGCGTACCAAAAAAAAAAAAAAAAAAAAAAAAAAAAAAAAAAAAAATGTGCTTCCCAGTGAGGAAAATATGTTTTGTAAGATATTTGTAACAATATTTACAAATATTTACAAATCTTGTATTAATAACATTGCCAGATGTCATTCCACTTTTTCTTCGGAATATGCTTTCTTAAAATATCCAGGTTATGTTGATTATATTTTGATTATATTTTGAGTTCCTCTGAACCTCTTCAGTCTCCTGCACTGTGTCATCCTTAAGGTCGTTCTATTTTAACATTTTCTTTAACATTTATTTTAATGTATAAAAAAGCACACATATTCTAAATGTTTTTCTCAGTGAGTTTTCACAAACTGAAAACACCCAATGGAAACAGCACTGGATCAAGAACATAATTTTTTCAATACCTAGGAAACCCCCTTACCCTCCCTCTTGCCCCCTTCCAATCTAACTATTCACCTAAGGGTAAACACTACTCTGACTTCTGTAGCATAGAATAGGTATGTTGAGGCCAGGATAGTTTGCTTCATCGGAATTTTGTTTCTAGGTTGTGGTGCTGATTTCAACCCTGCTGTTGCCCCACATCCTGCATGTAGGTAGGACACTACCTGAGGAAAGTCCACGTAAACTGAACTGCTCCAACAGTGTGATGTGCTCTGGGCAACGATACAGGTAGAGGTAGCACAGTGTGATGTGCTCTGGGCAATGATACATGGGAGGAAATGGGCATCATGGGAGAAGGACCTAGAAAAAGTGAGATGGGCAGAGGTCAAAGAAAAAGTCCATGTCCTCACATCTGTGCTTAGGAAAAGTTCTAGGGAACAGAGTTCTCATTTCTCTTTGCAACTTTCCTCTTGAGACCTCTGTATGGCTCTCATTGTTGACTTTGCCATTTGTGCTTGTAGAAAAAGATCAAGTGTTCTTTTAGTACAATATCACTTGGTAAGTATTAAAGACAAAAATACTGAGATTTGTAAGAACATTGTGCTTACACGAGTATTTTATTTTAGTGCATTTCCAGGGAATGTCTTTCTCAGGGCTGGATAGGACCCATATTTTCGATTCACCAGCAGAATATTAGTTACTAACAAGAGGTACAAAGATCAATCAAAGTATAGGATTGCATCATTAGTGAGAGGGTGGAGGGTGAGTAGAAACTGATTGCTTCAGATGTGGATTCTTAGTGAGCAGTAAGAACTACTGAGGGAAAAAAACAAAACAAACAAAACTTCCAGAAACACTCATCAGCTCTCACCTGCTAAGGGCTGAGGTAGTTCTTTTATTTCTTTCTTTCCCTCTTTAAGGAACATCAGGCGTGAGTGCCCTTCACTAAATATGGGAGTAGGAAGTAACAGTGTGACTTATCCAACTTCAGCATAGGCTGAGAGAGCTGAGAGCAGCACCTTTTCTTAACCCCAGCATGATTCTTGGAAGGGCCACATCCTAGAAGAGCATGGCTCAAGGAATCTTCTCAATAGCTCCGGACACTTCCCCTCTCTTCTATTTGAAACAGACCTCACCCTTCCAAATGCAACAATGTTTCAGCTGTTAGAACATGTGACTTATTAAGGCAACTTAAGGGAGTTCTTTTCTCTTCTGTCTGATCTACTTTTATATGGTTCCCTGCGTTCTTCCCAGGAAAGCTAGGGCTTGGACTGGAGCCAGGAGAGATGCAGAGCTAGGCAAGGCTGGAGACTCACTACTCCCTTTCCTCCACACATGCAAGAGAACAGCCATACCTGCCAGTTGGAAGGGGGTTTGTATATCCTGTGAAATCTTGGTAGTCAGTAGGCTGGGAATAAAAAACTCCTGTTAGGTCTGGGACTTCCCCTTCAGGTTCATTCTGAGCCCTGGGAATCTCACTGAGACCCACATAAAAATAATGTTCTGAAGTCCATCCATATTTACAGCTTGCTTTCTGTCATGCTTTCTTCTCTAGTCTCAGTTCTCTTTGCCTTCTCAATTTTGATCTCTATGTCATTTTTTCCCCATTTGTGTCCCTACTCAAGTTCCTCTCTTATGCCCAGTAGGTTTCTTTTGACTTCTGCTCTGACTCTCTTCACCTGGTATTCAATATAGCTCCCACTTTGTGAAGCTGGGTCTACCAAGGTGAAACTCTGACGAATCGTTGTTTCTATGTCCTAGTTATTCCCAAGAGGGACAGCTCAAGCTGTTGTTTAGTGCAGGACTCTCCCTCTGCCTTTTCCACCCCTCCTTGCCTCTTTCTTTTCCCATCTGTGCCAATTTATTCATTTATAATGAGAAATACAAATGCCAAGTTTATTGCAGTGCTTGTTTTGTTAGATTGCCTTAATTTTTTCCCTGTAGGTGAAAGAAAACTTGCTTAGCAAACATGGAATCAGACATAGCGTAGTTGATTATTATTTGACTGTTTAAGCTATGCATCTCTGAAACAGGAAAGGACTTTCCACTTGGGTCATGTGCTTGTGCTTGGGAATGCTTCCGCCATGTTGGATGGTACTGCTGTTATGTGTGGTGGAGCTTGGGGACCCTCCTTTTCCAGGCCCCAAAGCAGGCAGTTTATGTGGCTAAAACTTTGGCTTTGAAAGTGCTTCTACTTTCTCAGCATCTCCTTCTTTTCTGCTTTCTTTTCCTGCTTTTTTAATGATGCATTTCTACACTTCTTTTTTCTTTTTCTTCCTATCTTTTGTTTCTTTCCCTGGAAAGAACTCTCTCTTGCTGCACATCCTCTGCCTTACTGTGCACTCCTGGCAGTGCACCTCCACCTCTGTCCTCCTGGTCTCTGCTTCTATTCATTTGCCACAGAAAACCAGATTATCATTGGTGACTACAGACAGATAGCCACAGAATCTATATTTCTTTACATTTCCTGGAAATAGGAAAGTGCAATCACCATTCATTCTTTTTTTTTTTGCGGTACGTGGGCCTCTCACTGTTGTGGCCTCTCCCGTTGCGGAGCACAGGCTCTGGACGCGCAGGCTCAGCGGCCATGGCTCACGGGCCCAGCCGCTCCGCGGCATGTGGGATCCTACCGGACCAGGACACGAACCCGTGTCCTCCGCATTGGCAGGCGGACTCTCAACCACTGCGCCACCAGGGAAGCCCCATTCTTTAATTTTATTTTGTTGCAGAGCACAGGCTCCGGACACGCAGGCTCAGCGGCCATGGCTCACAGGCCTAGCCGCTCCGTGGCATGTGGGATCTTCCCGGACCGGCGCATGAACCCGTGTCCCCTGCATCGGCAGGCAGACTCTCAACCACTGCGCCACCAGGGAAGCCCACCATTCATTCTTAATTTCTCTAGCTTCAGCAATGTGGCAGGGACCAAGGTAGATCAAACTCTTTTGGACAACCTCAACTAATTGTCAGCCATGGTAGTGACCCATAAAAATACCACTGTGGGGCTTTTGATGCATTATTATTTTTAGTGAGTGTTATATAATAATGTTTACCTTAAAAATTTTATTGTTTATTTATCTTACCAAGGTTGGGGTGTGGTGGGAGAGGCACATCTTAGGATCTGTTCTTAATTAGTTTCTTTAGGACTTGCTCTTAGCAGCATTTTTCTGTGTTTTGTTTTTTCCTGAGTAAATGAGTAAGTAAGTGGGGGAGATCTCAAACTTGATGGGAAAATGAACCCAAGAAGAATTCAAGATGGGTAATGACATCATTCTTTTTTGCTTTTAGTGGTCCAATCCCACATGTTCATTAACTAAAATGAAGGTGCTATAAATGAATGAAAGGTAGACTATTTCTAAAAAAAACTTTGTCTTTTTTTAACAATGTGAATGAACTCCAATTAGCTGTTTACAACATGTTGCCAAGTAGTACTCCTACCAAAACTGTTTTAATGAACAACAAAGACTCATTTGTAAGTAGTCATTTTTTTCCCCCAATGACATTATGAAGGTATGTTTTTGGTTGGTTGATCATTTTCTCTGAAACCTGGCTTATATGGATTTACTCAGATCCTTGCTACTTATTCAAAGTATGTTTATGTATTGATAGCATAAGTATCAGCAGGGAGTTGATAGAAATGCAGACTCTCAGGGCCCCATCCCAGAGCAACTGGGATGCTTTTAACAAGATCCCAGGTGATCAGCTATCTCCCGCATGGTATAACGTTGATTGTTCTCAATTAATGTGTCGATTTTATCGCTATCAACTTCAACTGGTCTACCCAACCGTGGAGCATCGTCCAGCGAGAAATCTCCAGCACAAAACTTTGGAAACCACTTTTGACATGTTCGATCAGTCACAACACCTTCTCCATACACTGCACAAATCTCTTTTTGCATTTCAGTTGTGTTTTTACCTTGCTGGAAATAATAAAGCATAATATGTCAAAAATGTTGTTTTTCTTCCATCTTCAATATTAAAATGGCTACACAAAAATTCACCAACTTTGATTTTTTTTTAAATGCATGCTGAT
The DNA here is from genome assembly GCF_963455315.2 of Globicephala melas. NCBI lineage: Eukaryota > Metazoa > Chordata > Mammalia > Artiodactyla > Delphinidae > Globicephala > Globicephala melas. Next base: position 112,153,188 of record NC_083318.1, on the reverse strand, counting down.
ATGACAGCTGTCACATACAGTCTAATGCAATTGTTTCAAATGACAACTAAGTGCTACTAGAGCCATCTTACGGAAAAAACTGAATGAAAGTTTTGGCCAACCCAATATTAAATTTCACTTATATTTATAGACTAAATTTTACTGTTTTGATTTTAATTAAAATTGTATTATCTAATAACTTATTTCATGGGCTTGCATTATCTACTTTAGAGAAAAATATCTATTAAAAGCTGGAGTCATACCCAGATCCTCTTTCAGTCTATTTAGCATAGATGGGCTTTGTCTACAGGATTCTATTTGAGGCAGGTTTTGACATCTTGGCATTTCCTTTTCTCTGGAGTATTGTAGTCTTTCCTCTAATTGTGTATTGGACAATTTCCTCCAGCCCTCAGTAGCAATCTATATATCATGTTTATTCCCTGAATTAAGAACCTAGAGGGGTGGGATAGAGAGGGTGGGAGGGAGACGCAAGAGGGAGGAGATATGGGGATATATGTATATGTATAGTTGATTCACTTTGTTATAAAGCAGAAACTAACACACATTTGTAAAGCAATTATACTCCAATAAAGATGTTAAAAAAAAAAAGAAGGAACTCCCAACAAACTTAGAGAAGTCTCCTGATATATGTTCAATGGACAATATTTGGAACCTACTTGATAAGGTACAAATTTCTTAAATACTCTAAAACACATTCAAAGGTAAGTTTCAGCTTTTGGTTCAAATAGGAGTGAATGTGCAGAGTATCAGGGCAAAACTCTACTTATCATGGTATACACTTTGCATTTCTTACATCTACTTTGTCTTTTATCTTTGTGCTTTAAACGACAGCTCTAAGTGGTCCAAACATGTGCAAGCCAAAAACTATAAGGCAAAATAAAAATAGTATAAGTCACATTTGCTTGATATCACTTTAAAAGGAAAATTTATTGATCAATCTGGGAATCCATATTTTCTCTTTAAACATGGATAATACTATAGCTATCTGGATGGCATCCTTTATCCTACTTATTTATAAATACTCCCTGAGGTACAAAAAAAAAAAAGTTAAGGATTGCCACTTTATTAAAGAAAGCACTTTTTAGACATTAATTTATTTGCAGATGAATCTCAGATTATTGTAAAACTAGAGTATAAGCTCTCTGAAGGCAGTATTTTTGTCTGTTTTTTCCACTGTTGTATCTTCTAGCACCTAGGACAGTGCTCCCGCAGGTGGTGTATGATAAATATACTTGCTGACAGAATGAATAAATGAAAAGATTAAAAAGATGAAGAATGTAAAGACTCTTCAGAATTAAACAGTTTAGATTCATTTCTTATTGGTCACATTTTGCCAAAAGTCTCTTTGAGCAATAGGAGTCTCCCTGGAGACAAGATCTTATCTAAAACAACTAAATAATGGAAGCCAGAGATAATTGTGATTCTTAAAAGAACTATGTAGGAATAGTCCCAACAATATGCCCAGTTTACCTACAGCTCATCTATTTCATGGCTTTTATCTATGATGGTATCACAGCTGAAGTGCTTTTCTCTTAAAGTGCCTCCTTTTCCCATTCTTTGATCTGACCCCATCACTTGACTTCTGGTAACAAAACTGTTCAGAGGGATTTTCTTTCCACTTCACTCCCATCACCTTCCTGGCCTTGATATGGAGCCAATTTTTTCTTTTAACCTTGACTTTGAAGGCCTTCTCTCTACATGGTTGGCTGGAGGCATGGATCTCTGCTAAATTTATCTGATAGGCTCATAACCCCCAATTTATCTCCCTTTTCCTTATGGAAGAACATACTCTAGGTTGATGGTAGGGTAGGTAGACAGGTGGACAGGGAATGACTGAGTGCTATTTTCCCTTTTGGGCAAGTTTTGTGGTCAGAATTCACTTCTGTTCTCTCCCATTTCACCACTATGTCCTATAAAAAGGCCTCCCAAGAAAGTTGGCCTTCCCACACACCTGGTGAGTTCTAAAGCTTTTCAGAAGGGCTCATTATTTTTAAAATGTATTTTATAATTCTAAAAGGAAAAGGAAACTGTTGTTTTCTACTTCGTTTTACTTCTAAAAATGTGATGAGCAATTCCACACATTTTGTGGACTGGCCTAGGAAACTTAATTTTTACTGGGACATACATTATATTAGAAAAACATGATTTGTTAATGAACTTTCACAAACTGGGAACTGTAATATACAGTAAAGTATGTTTATAATCTAAAATCATAAAAGTTTTTGAAAGAATTGGAACAAAGGATAACAATTCCTTAAGCCATTGTAAAAGCAACCAATTATTTATCCAACTGTTAGTAAAAACAATTTGTAGGCTTTATCATAAGAGGTACATTCACAAGCAAAGTATGTGGAACCAACACAGTAAGATGGCCAAGAGGTGTGGACTCTCTAGTCAGAATCCCAGTTCTGCTACTTACATGTTCTTTGAGATCAGCAGGTTAGCTTTCCTGTTGATGTCCCAGTTTTCTCATCTGTAATGAGACGTTAATATGTTATTTATAGAATTATTGTAAGGATTAAATAAAATACTACATGTAAAATGTAAGTGCAGTGATTATCATGCTTAAGTGTTGAATAATAGCAGTTCTAATTGTCTTATACATGGCAATACTTTATATGTTTATCCATTTGAAAATTCGGTTGCCTTTGAATGAATCTAAAAATTAACATCATGTTAAGACATGTTGAGAGTTTTACATCATCTGCTCTGTGAAAACATGGTATGAGAGTGGGCTGATTAGCCTGAAAGGGAGCTTAGCCCACCCTAGCATCCACATCTCATGCAGTGTGCCCTCTTCTATTTGATGTCAGGCGCAAATGATGGCCCTGGAAAGGAAGCCAGGTGCTTATGTTGGCAATAGTATTGGCACATTTGAAGATGCACTGACAGGTTCCTTATGAGAGCTAAAGGTCTACTTGTTATATTTGTTACTCCTTAAAAATGTAGGTTGGTAATATCACTCTTATTTTGCAAATAAATAAAATTCAGGTTAAATAGTCCATAATGTATGGCTATACTACAACAGTGGTGAATCAAATATGACAACTCAAACATTTTTGTTCATGTTACAGAGGCAGATTCCAATGAGGACAGATAAGAGCTTCAAGGCACAGAACTGGGTGAGACATAATTCGGGAAAATATTGCTGTTTGAGCCAGGCATATAATAAGAGGGTGCAACCAAAAGAAGGAATCACACTGTTTTTTTTTAAACAGTGAGAATTTAACATAAAGAATTGTTAATTAATGAGTGAAGAATTGACAAGGCTAAAAAGACAACCTGAAGGTATCTCCAAGGTAACAAGGCTGATAGCAGGGAGCAGCTATCAACTGCGGGGCTGAGAGAAGCTGAGAACATAAAGGGAGGGGCTGGAGTTATTACAATTTAAAAGCTTGGAGGAGTGGGCTGGTGTTCGGATGATCAGAGGAGGGGCCCTGTGGACCGGGGATCTGAATTCCTAAAGAGAGGACACTGGCTACTGCTGGTGTCTCTGAGTGGGCATGATGAAGTTGGAGAAAACTGCAAAGGGGATTTGACAAGCTGTTCCTGGGATTGACTGCCAGGGTGAAGAAGAGGCATTGCTGATTGGTGCTGTCAGGAACAGAAAGCCCTCAGAGAGTGAACAGGAAGCAGCAGCCCCTTTCCCCTCCTCCAGCCCTGCAGTCACCCTCTAACAGCCCTATTGGAAGTGTCTAACAGAGCCAGCCAGCAAAACAGAAATGCAAGTCACAGAGTCCTTGTCTCAGCATCACAAGGTAGAGAATAGAAGGATGGGTTTCAAGCTGAGACACCATAACATAATATCTAGCACAAAGAGGGTCTATAGGGTAGTGACTGAAGTTGGAGGAACAAGGCAGAATCGGCGGTTCCATGAGATCTGTCTGTCCTTCCTAGGGCAAATGGGGTACCACCAGATAGGACAGCCAGGATGACTACCTTGTGGGGGAAGCATGAAACAGTCTTGAGGACATGTCCCTGGAACTTAATGTTTTGGCTGCTGGTCTTATGGCAGGAATGCCACAGCCTGCTAAGTGTTAAGCTGAAGCTGTTGCAATTACTGTTGTCCTTGTCAAAATGACTCAGAAGCTGAGGAGGGTCTGAGGCTGTAAGTGAGGGTCATCAGTGACTACTGTGGTGGTGAAGGAGCCAAGGCGGGGAAAGGGGGCTGAGAACCCAAGTTGGTGCTTATAATATTCCATAGAGACAGAAGCCAATACTTCCAGAGGCAGACAGGGAATTCTTGTCTTAGTTTGCAGCAAGTGAGTTGTGAGAGAGAGAGAGAGAATGGGAAAGAGGGCTTTTTAGTACTGTGTATATTGACTAAGAGGGAGTAAGCAGTCCTCAGGACACTGTAGAATTTGATGATGGAAAACTCCCACTCATTCAAATCTCCCAAGACCGCTGGTCAATCAGAGAGTCCATGGTGAGGGATGATGTGGCCCCGGAGCAAGTTAGTTCTTCATTGCCTAGAGCTGGTGTTCCTGGAGCTCTACAATCTGACCCTCATTCACTTCTCTAGGGCTGCTCACTCCCATTCCTTGCCAACATTATAAATCACCTTGGAACATTGCAGATAATACTGGTGCTGGTTCCCTCCCAGCCCAATTAAATGAGATTATCTGGAGATGGGGCAGGGGCACTAGTATTTTTTCAAAGCTCCCCATGATATTCCAATTGCAGCCAAAGTTGTAAACCATGTGTTATGAGAATCCAATGCCCCAATTAATCTGGTCTATTTTTCAATTCAATTTAATTCAATTCAAAATTTTAGATATATACTGGGTACTTAGCAATATGCTTGGTACTGGAGATACAAATGAGAGAAGATAAATATCTTATGATTCAATAGGTGAGACCAAGACATACACATATATGATTTAACCTGGTAAATATTATTATATTATGGACAATTAGCTATTGAGAAGGATGGTAATTAATTCTACCTGGGGATGTCTGAAGAGAAAAGATGGGGAAAACCTCCCAGCACAAATGAAAATGTGAATCTAGAGTGTAGAAGATTAGTCTACATTGAGTTGAGTCTTGGAGGATGAATAGCCTTTTAACAAAGAGCCTGAAGCATGCTATGTTCAGTCATGATGAGTAGTTCATACAACTAGAAAATTGATTGAATTGGGTGAAGCTAGAGATGAGACAGAAAAGGAACCACACAGTAAAGGTGTTTTTTTTTTTTTTTTTTTTTGGTACGCGGGCATCTCACTGTTGTGGCCTCTCCCGTTGCGGAGCACAGGCTCTGGACGCACAGGCTCAGAGGCCATGGCTCACAGGCCCAGCCGCTCAGCGGCATGTGGGATCTTCCCCGACCGGGGTACAAACCCGTGTCCCCTGCATCGGCAGGTGGACTCTCAACCAGTGCGCCACCAGGGAAGCCCTGTAAAGGGTTTTGAATTCCATGTCACTTGAAATCCATGAGAATCCAAGCACTAGGCTAGATTCTCAAGGTACAAAAATGAATAAAAGTCAGTACCTATTTTTAAGATGTTCTCAGTTATATGCATGAGTCAGATACAACGTTGTGTCGGGAAGTAGTGCAGGCAGAGAGAACTACATGGACAAAAACACAGAGGCTTGACAATGCCTGTGATTTCAGGACTGCTAAATGTGTGATAGGATGGATGGAAATAAATCTTAAAAGGCAAACTGGGGCTTCCCTGGTGGCGCAGTGGTTGTGAGTCCGCCTGCCGATGCAGCGGACACGGGTTCGTGCCCCAGTCCAGGAAGATCCCACATGCCGCGGAGCGGCTGGGACCGTGAGCCATGGCCGCTGAGCCTGCGCGTCTGGAGCCTGTGCTCCGCAACGGGAGAGGCCATAACAGTGAGAGGCCCGCGTACCGCAAAAAAAAAAAAAGGCAAATTGAAATGAGATTGGAAGAGCATTGTGTACTGTATGAGTTTGGATTTTACGCTATAATTAACAAGGGATTATGAGGATTTTAAACCATATCTGATTTATAACTAATAATTTTGGCGGTATTATATAAATTTTGACTTGATAGAAAGGTGGAAAGAGAGACTGGAGAACAAAAGACCAGATAAGGACTATTAAAGTGGTCTAGGCAAGAGGTTTTCTGATCTAAGGCAGCTAGGTTTTGTCATTAATGGGTATTGTATTTTATGGGGCTTGGGAAGACAGGGAAGGAGAATTTTTTCCTTTGCATACTTTTTGGTGAGAGGAAAGAGGATACCTTGTGTCTGAGCTATCTGGGTTATCCAGGTGGAGCAGTGGACAAAAATATGCCTCTAGAGCTAGATTAATCTAGATTGGAAATGGCTACATGGTGCCAGATGCTTGTAAGGGATAGATGATGACAAGTAAACAGCCAGACATGCACGGAGTCTTGGGGAAAATCAACATGTAGAGACGAACAAAAGAATGGAGCAGAAGGAGACTAGGAAAATTAGGAGGAAATCAGGAGGGATGAATATTTCAGAGATCTAGAGTCTCTCTAGATATTAAGGAGAAGATCATTTCAAGAGGAATGGATTAGGCAACAGTGTCAAATACTGAAAAGAAGTCAAAGAGGATACAAAACCTGAGAGAAAACCCCTCTAGACCAAATTCCATGGACACAGGGACCATAAATGTCTTTGAAACATATTAGGTGCTTAACAATGTTTGTGGAAAAAATGGACGGATTTACCTTAAGGGCCATTACTGCTACTGTTCTCTCTTGCTTGTATATAAGATTATGTATATTTCAAAATATAACCCATATTAAATAGGAATATTTCTCTGGTTTTCAAAGAAAGGAGACAGAAATAATCTAAAAGGAACATAACTATATTTTTCTAGTTAAAAATGGGCATTATTTTGCATGAAAAATATTTTTCTCCTCATTTTCAAATGATATTTTATGCATTAAACAATAGAAGATGAAATAGCACATATTTAATTTCCTATGTCATTAGAAGTATGTTCCTTTTGACCTTTACAAGTTAAATTCAAAAGTTAATTCAATTTTCTGACTAAAGACTATTAAGGTTCTGAAGCAAGGATTTAGGTTGGATTCAGAAAGATTTTAATGAGTTGGAAGTGAGTCAAAAAACATTCACTACTCATTTTCAGAACTGCTTCTACTTTATCATGACTTTCTCCCTAATGTTTTCATAGTTTGTCCTTTATCAAAATTAAATCCCATTAGCTGATCAACTACTATATTAATTTGAAGGTAGCCAAATGTCTTTCAAGGGGCCTAAAAAAATAATTTATAGATTATTTAAAAAATATATCACTTGAAAGGAATTTGACTTAATTTTTTTTCAGTAAAGAATCTTCAAAACTGCTGTAAACCTAAATATGATTTTTAAATCATATTTGTACTCTTCTAATTTCCGTGTGATATTCACATTCAATAGGATGATGTCTAGTTTTATATTCTCTTTGAAGCAGAGGCTTATGAAGGTATTTAATAGATTATGTGAAATTTTTGTTGGTTACTGTAAACTAATTCAGAAAAGATTCTGTTTTTGAACATTACATATACACGTATACTACCCATTATAGATTAGTAGGGAATGTAGATGGCATCATTTTATTAGTGGTTTGAGCTACTGTCATAGGTTAGTTTCTCTAGAAACAGGCTCAGAGAAGAGGATTTGTGGCTAAGTGATTTATTAAGGAGGTACTTCTAGGAGAAGCTAGCAAGAGAGTGGGAAGCCGGGCAGGGAAGGGGCCAGGCCAAGCAAGGGTGGAGTTTCAGACAATGTCTTTCTTGGCCTCAGCTTGAGCCCAAAGGAGAGCTCTGGAGCATTCGGTACACCTCTGAGTGCCTAACCCTGGGCAAAAAACTTGGACTGTCTAGTTTGGTGTCAGCTAGACATTTGCTAAGGTCTGTGGTGAGAGTGGGAGAAGACACGAAGGCAAGGGGAATACATTCCCAGAACTTTCTTCTACTTTATTTGGGCAAATCAGTGCTTCCAGTAGCCTGAGGACAGGCCTTTGAGGAGAGTCTGGGACACTGGCCATTGGAATCAAAAGGGGTAGGTGTAGGGGATGAGGGTTAGGGAGGGGGTAAGAAATTGTAGAAGGGATATGAAGTAATCTCAGTGGAGCAAAAACAATATGTTTTATATAGTCAAAACCTAATTTGCCTGAAGATATTACAATTTCCAAATTCCTCTAATTTCACTTTAGTTCCTGATTCAAAAGTCCACACCAACAAGGTTTTGTGTAACTACTTATAGGGCATTTGTTGCTTGGTTGCTGAGTTAAAAATGTCCTCCTTTCTTTATAGACAAAACCAGGTAGAAATGCATTTAGAGACATACTAGCTGGCTAGAAGGAACTGTTCTTTATTGCTCCATTTTTATTTTGAGAGGCTCTTTTCCTGTCCTAACACAAACTTTTCTATGTGACATGCTTCCATAGTAGAAATAGGTACGTGATACACCAAGATAACTTCCATATCACATTTGACAAGTGACCATTTTTTCTCATTCAACAGAGTTTTTCCAGGTCCACAAGAAGTTTGTTTTGCTTTTGTTATGGGCAGTCACTTTTCTTATCTCAGTTTGGCTAAGATATTTTTTGGTCCAAGGCTAAAGAAACCATATAAAAGTATATGGTGATGTTTTAACTCAAAAGCACTTTGCAAAAATCTCTAAGTCATTAGTTTCTCTTTATTAAGAGTGTGAGAAGTTAGTTGGTATAAAAGTTCTTTCTTCGTTTGCAGTAACTGCTGAGAAGACTAAGAAAAGTATTGATAGTTTAAAAGATGTGCTAGCTTTGCTTTTGCAAAAAGAGTGATATTCTGAGCTACAGTGTCCTCTGAAAAAATTTAAATTTTGATGGGATAAAATATGACAGAGATCTTAAGACTGTAACTAGTATTTGTTGTGGATTCAAATATTTCATTATTGCATTGACAAACCACAGACAATAGGCAATCTAGGTCAGAGATCAGAGTTTACCCCCTGCTTTCCCTTTTGTTGAGGACTGAGAGAGGAAGATGTTTTCAAACTGGGGGTGAGAGGATAATCCAGTCCCTGTTACTTCATCTTGGCTGCAAGTGGAAATTGAAACTTTGTTTTCTGAAAGTGGATTTGATGTTTAAAAGCAGCCCAAAGAGGGACTCCAACCAAGATGGCAGAGTAGTAGGATGTGGAGCTTACCTCCTCCCATGAATACATCAAAGATACATCTACAAATGGAACAGTTCTTGCAGAACACATACTGAACACCAGCAGAAGACCTCAGACACCTGAAAGGGCAAGAAAGGTCTCCAGGTAACCAGGTAGAACAATAGGAAAAAAAATAAAGAGGAAGCGGTATGGGAGCTGTGCCCCTGGGAGGGAGCTGATAAAGAGGAAAGGTTTACACACCCTGGGAAGCCCCCTCACTGATGGGAAGATCAGCCAGGACAGAAAAGGAGCTTCAGATCATCAGAGGAGAGTTCAACAACTGGTTTGTGACAGGCAGAACAGAGAAAGAACTGCACACACTGTTGGTGCCACCGCCCTGAGTCCCCCAGCCTGAGACGTGCATCCGCTGGTATGGGTGGGGGCTGGGTACTGGAACTTGGGGTTCAGAGGACAGACCCAGGGAGAGAACTGCTGTTGGCTGCGTGGAGACAGCCTGAAGGAGCTGGAGTGCTGTACTGCCGCTTTGGGAGAATGACCCCAGCTGCCACCTTGGCCGGTTCCTGCGTGGACAGGCTTTGTAAATTCAGCACCTGTGGGACATCTGAATGGACAATGTGTGCTCCTGCAGCTGGGACAGGTCTGACCTTAGCAGCTGTGGGCTTTGTGGGCTTGTGCATATTGGGACTGGCCCGGGCCAGGGTCTGAGCTGCCTCCCAGCTCCCACAGCAGGTCTAGGTGCATGACTACTGCAGTCCTGGGACCTGACTTCAGTGGATCTGCCCTGGTGGCCTTGTGAAAACAACACCTGAGGGATGCCAGGTCTTACTGCTGGGATTCCCAAGGTCGAGACAGAGCCAAGGGCAGTGCCAACAACAGTGTACTTTGTGAGCCTGCACAAAGGGTGACAGGTGACAAAACAGAGTACACTCAACAGTGAACAGCTCTGACAGAGGAGTACTCTGGCTCCTCTCCCAGTGTGATGCACCCACCTCACACCAAAGATCAGAAACACAGCTCAGAAATGGACCTGGGGGCTTCTACTCCAACAACTAGGGAGAGACCCTGCCCCTGACAGGGCTGTGACAACCAAAGAGCACCACAACACCAGTCGCACCTTCTATCAAGGGGAAAATGGCCAGCGTACACTGAGGAAAGAGGTGGCAGGCATCCATACTAAAAACAGCCCTTGCACCAAAAATATTAAACCCAAGCAGGCTACACGGGGATGATCCCACATAAAAATAGCCCCCAAGACCACAGTAGAGAATTGTTTCTCCTAAACTCATAGAGCAAGAGAACTATAAGTAAAATGAAGAAGCGGAGGAACCATTCACAATTAAAAGATCAAGAGAATTCCCCTGAAAGAGCAAACAATGAAACAGACCTCTTCAGTCTAATAGACAGCGAGTTCAAAAAGGAGATAACGAAAATACTGAAGAAATTAAGAAGGGTGATCGACAGAAATACAGATTACTGTAAAAAGAGAACTAGAAACTATAAAGAGGAACAAAGAAAAATTAGAAAATGTATTTGCAGAGATGAAAGCTGAACTAAAGGCAATGAATAGCAGAATGAATAATGCAGAACAAAGAATAAGTGATCTGGAAGATATGATAATGGAAATCACCCAATCCGAACAGCAGATAGAAAGCCAAATAAAAAAAAAAGAAAGCAATATCAGAGACCTATGGGGTAATATAAAGTGTGCTAATCTATGCATCATAGGGATTCCAGAAGGAGAAGAAAGAGAAAGGGGGATTAAAAATGTATTTGAAGGGCTTCCCTGGTGGCGCAGTGGTTGAGAGTCCGCCTGCCGATGCAGGGGACACGGGTTCGTGCCCCGGTCCGGGAAGATCCCTCATGCCGCGGAGCGGCTGGGCCCGTGAGCCATGGCCACTGAGCCTGCGCGTCCGGCCTGTGCTCTGCAATGGGAGAGGACACAACAGTGAGAGGCCCGCATACGGCAAAAAAAAAAAAAAAAAAAAAAAAAAAAATGTATTTGAAGAAGTTATGGCTGAAAAATTCCCAAACCAAAAGAAGGGAACAGATTTCCAGGTACAGGAGGAACAGAGGGTCCCAAACAAGATAAACCCAAACAGACTTACACCAAGACATATTATAATAAAAATGGCAATAAAAGCAGCAAGAGAAAAACAAAGAGTTAATTACAAGGGAACCCCCATAAGCTTATCAGCTGATTTCTCTACAAACATGTTACAGGCCATAAGGGAGTGGCAAGATATGTTCAAATCCCTGAAAGGGAAAACTCTGCAATCTAGGATACTCTACCCAGCAAGATTTAGAATAGAAGGAGAGATAATGAATTTCTCAGACAAGCAAAAACTAAAAGAATACAGCACTACTAAGCCTATCCTAAAGTAAATATTGAAAGGTCTTCTCTAACTAGAAAAAAAAAAAGTAAGACTGTATAGGAAATAGAAAATCACAATTGGAAAGTAAATCACGTAAATATGCCAGTACACAGATTTAAAAAAATCAAAAATTTCTGTGAAAGTGATGATAGCCACATGAACAGCAAAAGGATGAACATGAAGATGTAAAATAGGACATCAAAATAATAAAATGTGGGGGAGGAGAAAGAAAATATATATTCTTTTTCTAGAATGTGTTTGAGCCTATATGACTACCAGTCTAAAGCAAGTAGATATAGGAAGGGGTTTATATATTTGAAAAATAGGGTAACCACAAATCAAAAACACACAATAGATTCACAAAAACCAAAAAGAAGAGAACATAAGCATAATATAAAAGAAAATCTTTAAACCACAAAAGGAAAAAGAAAAAGAAAGGGACAAAGGATGACCACTCTCATGACTTCTATTCAACATAGTATTGGAAGTCTTGGCCACAACAATCTGACAAGGAAAACAAATAAAAGTATTCAAATTGGTAGGAAAGAGGTTGCATACAGAGATCAGTTGCATTCCTTTACACTAACAATGAAATATTAGAAAAATGAATGCAAACAAAAAAGTCCTTTTTTAAAATCACATCAAAAAGATAAAATACTTGGGAATAAACCTTATCAAGGAGGTGAAATACATATGCTGAGAACTATAAAGTATTCATAACAGAAATTGAATATGATTCAAAAAAATGGAAAGATATTCCATGCTCTTGGACTGGAAGAATTAATATTGTTAAAATGGCCATACTACCCAGAGCAATCTACAGATTTAATGCAATACCTATCAAAATACCCATGACATTTTTCACAGAACTAGAATAAATAATCCTAAAATTTATATGAAAGCATAAAAAACCCAGAATTGCCAAAGCAATTCTGAGAAAAAAGAACAAAGCAAGAGGCATAATCTCCCAGACCTCAGACAATATTACAAAGCTACAGTAATCAAAACAGCGTGGTATTGGCACAAAACATAAATATGGATGAATGGAACAGAATAGAGAGCCCAGAAATAAACCCACACACCTATGGAAAAATAATCTTCAACAAAGAGGCAAAAATATACAATGAGGAAAAGACAATCTATTTAGCAATTTGTGTTCAGAAAGCTGGACAGCTGCATGAAAATCAATGAAACTAAAACAACACACCCACACACCATACACAAAAATAAACTCAAAATGGCTTAAAGACTTATAAATATAAGACAAATCACCATAAAACTCCTAGAAGAGAACATAGGAAAAACATTTTCTGACATAAATCATACCAATGTTTTCTTAGGTCAATCTCCCAAGGCAATAAAAATAAAATAAAAAATAAACAAATGAGACCTAATGAAACTTATAAGCTTTTGCACAGTGAAAGGAACCATAAACAAGACAAAAAGACAACTTACAGACTGCGGGAGAAAAACTTGCAAATGATGCAACTGACAAGGATTAATTCCCAAAATATTAATCATTACCTACCTGTCTCAGAGAGCTAATAAAATTCAATATCAAAAATAAAAAAAATTAAAAATGGACAGAAGGCCTAAATAGACATTTCTCCAAAGAAGACATAGATGGCCAACAGGCACATGAAAAGATGCTTATCATCACTAATTATTAGAGAAATGCAAATCAAAACAACAATGAGCTACCACCTCACACCAGTCATAATGGCCATCATTAAAAAGCCTACAAATAATATATGCTGGAGAGGGTGTGGAGAAAAGAGAACCCTCTTACACTGTTGGTGGGAATGTAAATTGGTGCAGCCACTATGGAAAACAGCGTGGAGGTTCCTCAAAAAACTATAAATAGAGTTGCCATATGATTCAGTAATCCCACTCCTGGACATATACCCAAACAAAATTATAATTCAAAAAGATACATGCACCCCTATGCTCATAGTAGCACTATTTACAATAGCCATGACATGGAAACAAATGTCCATTGACAGAGGAATGGATAAAGAAGATATGGTATGTATATATATATACATATACATATACATATACAATGGAATATTAGTCATAAAAAAGAATGAAATAATGCCATTTGCAGTAACATGGATGGACCTAGAGAGTAATATTATTATTATTACTTAAGCGAAGTAAGTCAGAAAGAGAAAGACAGATAACATATGATATCACTTAAGTGTGGAATCTAAAATACAACACATATGAACATATCTATAAAACGAAAACAGACTCACAGATATAGAGAATGGAGTTGTGGTTGTCAAGGGGGAGGGTAAGTAGGGTAGGGAAGGATTGGGAGTTTAGGATTAGCAGATGCAAACTATTATATATAGGATGGATAAACAAGAAGTTTCTACTGTATAGCACAAGGAACTATATAATACCCTGTGATAAACCATAATGGAAAAGAATATGAAAAACAATATATATATGGTATAACTGAGTCACTTTGCTGTACAGCAGAAGTTAAACTCAACATTGTACATCAAGTATACTTCAATAAAATTTAAAAACAAACAAAAAACAAAGGAAAAAGAAAAACCCAGGCAATCCATTTTGGAGACACGAAGTCATTTCCATCACTGAAAGGACTGGTAATTTCTCCTGCCTTTTATTACATAAAACAAACCTAAAATCAGGCCTGATTTACCTCTTAGGGTAATTGTACAATCTGTCTGTCATTCTTCCCTTCCCCCCACCCTCACTCCTTCCCATAGTTTTCCAGTGCGAGAAGGAGGGAAGAGAAGAAGGTAAAATGGATTCATTTCTTCTCCCCAAAACACGACCTTGTCTTAGCTTCTAAGAGGACTTTTCTGGTTTGTTTTGTGCAGGTAGTTTAAGCACTTACTTTAAGAAATAAGGTTTTCTTCTTGCTGGTTTATTATTTTTTCCTCATCCTCAAATGTTAGCAAAAATGACTCTAAAAAACATTCAAACTCATACCCTTCCTATTGCCAAAAATGTAGGTGCAGAGTAAGATATATAGGGATAGGGCAGAATGGAGACGATTGCAAAGAAGCAGAGAGAAAACGTCCCAGATATTTGAAATGAGTGGTTTACCTACACTGGGACAAGTCACTTAACTTCAAATTTGTTATCAGTTAAGGTGAAAGAAAGCATATTTGATTTCTCTCTTCCTTTGCCAACAACCTCAGATCACTTTGACCCAGAAGAATGGGACACAAGCTGAAAGGAACTTGGCTTAGTTTATCCCTACCAATTCGGATCTTTTCTTTCCAAATTCCAATCAGAAATCACAAATTTCAGAGAACGACATTCCATGTGAAACTAACCACTGGAAAAATGAGATCCAAAAGTGATGTAACAACTGAATAATGTGTGGAGTAATGGAAATGGACTTAGACACCACGCCCTGCCCTGCCCCTGGACCACTGTATTTATTAATATTGTGCTTTCAGTGTGGAGTGAAAATGGTGTTAGAGGTGACAGCAGCTAGTCTGTCCTCTGAAACCATGGTGGGTAGGAAGTCAGGCTGAAGTGACCATCCCTTTCCTCCCCTCTTCTGTCTCACTCTTCATTCCTTTTGATCTCAGCATCTTCTCATTTCTTTGTGGTATTTTGATGGGACATGCTTTGGGTCCCGCAATATCTACATCTGTGGCCAAATTGCAGTTTGAGGGCAAATCACTGTCCCTTTTGAGCATCCATTTTCATCACTGGAAAGCAAGGAGGCTGGTCCTTGTCTTCCTTGCCTCATAAGAATTTAAGGAGGAGGAAGAAGAAAGTGTGCACAGAATGTTCTAGACATCCAGGGAAAAGGTACTTCATACCACAGGTTATCTGCCTATCTCATGGGGATGTTATAAAACTAAGTGAGATCATATGTGAAATATTTTGAGTTCCATGAACACAAGCAGCATATGCATTTGAATTGCTATGATGTGTGTTCTATGTAGCTATGGCAGTATTTTACTTAATATGTTTATTCACTTCTTTATTAATTCTGTATCAGACTCCACACGGACAGTGATTCAACAGTGGAAAAAAGAGGCTGTGTTTAAAAAAATTCCCAAGGAAATATACAGTCATCCAATAAATATTGAAGGTCCTGTCTACGTACCACCACCAGGTTGTCTATTGTGATTTATATTTTCCTTCCAGTGAGGAGTGAGGTGGGAGGGATGGTGATGAAGGGAGAGAGCGAAGAGAGGATAAGGTCAGAGAGGCTTATATTCAAGTGATTCCAGGTCTCCTAATGCTCAGCAAGCTGAAAGAGCCTCTAAGCATTAAGACACTGAAATATCTCTTTGAGAATGACTGACCAGTGGAATGGACTTGAATTTCTCTGTTTGCTACAGGATAAAAAGCTTTTTTTTTAAATCATATTTTCATGGACATCTATTTTAAGAAACATTGGTTGTCCAGATCAACGCCCTCCATGGCTCATTTGCATTCCAAAGCACCATGGAAAAATGTTTGTTTATTGCATGTTTAAAGTTTACTGTAACTAGCATATTACTTTTGGACAGGCTAACAGAAAACAACACAGACTAATTTGATTAACAAAATATTTGTGGGGGGTGGGAGGCCGGGCGACCCACACAATCTAAGAAAGAGCTAAACAAGCAGACTTTGAGGAAGGTAGGAATATCTGCTTCTGCCATTTGAAGAGCAGGAATTCAGTGCTCTCTCCTTTGGTTGGGGCCATCGCCCAAATCAGTGTCTGTGTTCTGCTCAAGACTCAACTCCTTGTGAGAGGGTAAAATTGAATTAGTTTGGATCTGGTGCCCATCCTGGTGGTGGTGGCTGTGAAGGGGTTCAGGGCATTGGCAGCCCCACCAAAACACATGGACCTTTCCCCAAAGGAAAAGAGGTTGGTGGACCAAAACCAAAGACATCTACTACTTCAAAACTCTACTATATACTAAGTTGATTTCTGAATATAGGTGGTCGGTATATTTTATTTTTATTTTTTGTGTGGTTTGACATGTTTTCTTTTTTAAAATTTTTATTGAAATATAGTTGATTTACAATGTTGTGTTAGTTGAAGGTGTACAGCAAAGTGATTCAGTTATACATATGTATATGAATATATACACTATTATATATAAAATAGATAACTAATAAGGACCTACTGTATAGCATAGGGAACTCTACTGAATACTCTGTAATGGCCTATATGGGAAAAGAATCTAAAAAAGAGTGGGTATATGTGTATGTATAACAGATTCATGTTGGTGGTAGGTACATTTTATAGTGTATTGGACTCCTGACAACTTTTATGATATGGTTGTATACAATGCTTAAACTTACGTAAAGATATAATGGGGTGAAGTGGTTTGCATATGTGGGTTTGCTTTGGTATGGCCACTAGTTAGCAGTATAAACTGGGCAGCAACCTTAATCTCTCAGGGTCTCAGTTTCCAGGGTTAAAAATGAGGTGATTTATAGATCTATCATTTTATCCATTTATTTTTGCTTTTGTCATCAAACAGAATTATTAATTATATGCCTCAGTATATAGTACCCCATCACATTCTTCTAAGCAAGGTGCCTTTCTGGTTTTACTTTATTTTCTACTTTATCCTTAATCACCATTCTTTTCACTCCATACACAACCAATTTAATACTTTCAATACATGTTCTTATATATGTAAAATATATAGTATTTTCAGTATGTATTTGTGTATGTTACATATACAAATTTATTATATATATATTTAAGCTATTTGTAAATAGTATTAGCTGTTTGTACTAGTATTACTAACTAGCTACTAATCTCATTCTGTTTTTTTAAATTGTTTTCATACAACATCATGTTTTTAAGGGCTATCCACATTGGCCCATGTATATCTAATACATTGTTTCCAACTGCTTTGTAGCATTTCATTATATGCGCCACTATTAATGTATTTATCTATTGATAAATACATAAAGCAGTGCCAAATCTCACCAATATTATCAAATTGCTTGCTTGTACATGTATTTTGTAGGACTTTCAAGAGTTTCTTTGAGATATTCCTGTTATAGTGAGGTTAAGATATGAAATTTATAATTTTACAAAGTACAGTAAAACTACTTTCCAGAAAGATCTTATACTTACTGCTTCTACCTGCTTGGCACAAAAGTTCTTATTTGTCTATATTCTCTTCAAAACTTCTAAATACACAAACATATAGAAATATCAATGTACATTTATATACATGTTTATATTTATGTATTTTTTGTCCCTGATCACCAAGATATTCACCTATACTTTCTTCTATTTGCTTTATGTTTTAAACTTTCATATTCAAGTTTTCAGTCCATTTGAAATAAATCTTTTTTTTTCATTTTGTCTTTCTCCATGTAAACTAAGTTTTTCAAAAGCATCTTCTAAATAAGCCATCTTTCATTTTTTCTCACATATTTTTGTGTCAGCATTATAGTATAGCAAATCACATATAAATATTGGCCTACTTCAAGCACTCTATTTTGTTCCATTGATCAGTCTGTTTGTTTTTGTACTTACATCACACTGCTTCAAATTATTGTAGCTTGTGGCATGCCTTAATATCTGAGAGGTTAAGTCCCTGCTCTTTGTTTTCCTTTTTTCCAAAACTGGTCTAATGGCCAACTAGCTATTCATATGGAAAGAAAGAAAAATATGACCTATTATACAGAAATAAACTCCAGACAAATAAGGGCTTAGAAATAATAATTTTTAAAAACTTGGCTAAATATCTATGAGAATAAATGCAGAACAGATGGATTACTGAGATATTCCTAGCAAAACTGGAAATCCAGAGGCTATAAAACAGGAGATAGAAATAATTGACTATGTAGAAATTTTAAAATTTTAGAAATAATTGACTATGTAGAAACTTAAAACTTTTATACAGCAAAATATTCCATAAAATATCAATAGGCAATGATGGAACAAGAAAAACACATTTGTAACTCAGATGAAAAAGTATCAATTTCTATGTTATTCAAAGATAAACAACTCAATTGAAAATGGATATAAAATATGAATAGATAATTCAGAAAATGACAATTTACATAGCCAACAAATGTGAACAGAAGTACACATTCAAAAGAAGACAGAGAAATCCACATTAAAGAAACAATGAAATATACTTCATACTCATCGGACAAGGATATAGAGGAAAGGGTAGTATGATACATATTGGTGGTGGGAATGTTAAGATGTATAGAATTTGGGGAAAGAAATATGGCAATATCTATGGAAGCTAAAAGAACATCTTCTCTTGGTCAACTAATATTTGACAAAGGAGCCAAGAATATCCAACGCAGACAAGGCAGTCTTCAATAAATGGTTCTGGGAAAATTGTATATTTGCATGTAAAAGAATGAAACTTGACCCCTATCATACATCACTCACAGAAATAAAATCAGAGTCAATTAAAGACTTAAACATAAGATCTGAAACCATGGAACTATTAGAAGAAAACACAGGAAAAAAATCTCCTTGACACAGTCTTGGTAGTGAATTTTTGGAAAACACAATAAAAAATAAACAAGTAGGACTACATCAAACTAAAAAGTTTTTGCACAGAAAAAGAAATCAATAAAGTGAAAATGCAACCTGCAGAATGGGAAAAAGTATTTGCAAACCATGTATCTGATAAGGGGTTAATATCCAGAATATATAAAGAACTCATACAACTTAATAGCAAAATATTCCCCAAGTAATCCAATTAAAAAATGAGCAAAGACTCTGAATAGACATTTTTCCAAAGAAGATATATGAATGGCCAATAAGTACATGAAAAGATTTTCAGCATCACTAATCATTAGGGAATTGCAAATTAATACAGCGAGTATCACTTCACGTCTGTTAGAATGGCTATTATCAAAATGACAAGAGATAGCAAATGTTGGGTGGAAGTAGAGAAAAGGGAACCCTGTGCGTTGTTGGTGGGATTGTAAATTGGCACAGCCTCCTTGGAAAATAATATAGAGGATCCTAAAAAATTAAAAATAGTATCATGTGGTACAGCAATTTTACTTCTGAGGAAATATAAAAGAAGAAAGACTCCAAGTCAGAAAAATATCTGTACCTCTGTGTTCATAGAAGCATTACAAGTATTGAAAACAGCCAAGACATGACAACAACCTATCTGTTGATGGATGATTGGTTAAAGAACTTGTGGTATATACATACAATGGAATATTATTCAGCCATTAAAAAGAGAAAATTCTATTATTTGTGACAACGTGGATGGACCTCGAAGACATTATGCTAAAAGACAGAGAGACAAATACTGTATGATCTCACTTTTATGTGGGATCTAACAAACAAACCAACCTGAAACTCAAGAACACCAAACTCAAAAAAAAGAGATCAGATCTGTGTTTACCAGAAGCAGGGGGTGGGGTTAGGGGGAATTGAAGGTGGTCAAAAGGTATAAACTTCCAGATATAAGATAAACAAGTACTAGGGATATAACATTCAACATGATGACTATAGCTAACACTGCTGTTATGATGTATAGGAAAGTTGTTAAGAGAGTAGAACTCTCAGAGTTCTCATCACAAGGAGAATCTTTTTCTTTTCTTTTATTATATCTATATGAGATGATGGATGTTCACTAAACCTATTGTGGTAATCATTTTACAATATATGTCAATCAAACCATCATGCTGTATATTTTAAACTTAAATAATGATGTGTCAATTATTTCTCAGTAAAACTGGAAAAAATAGATATTCTCTTCTACTCAGTGCTTCTATTCCCAGAATCTCTATTATAGAAATAAAAGTATAAACATTGCCCACAAAAATAAAAGTACAAATTTGTATGAACCTACAACTTACAAGGACATTTACTGCAGCACTGTTTATACTGACCAAAAACTAGAAGTAAAGAATATGACTAATGAGATGAATAGAACTGAGTTATGTTTCAAACTCTATATAATATTCTACAGCCATGAGAATTAGAACAATATATGTGTAGGATATGTGGTTATGGAGAAAAATAGAATGTTAGCATGGAATTGAGGATGACAGGGGAGAAAAGATATCCATGATATGATGTCACCTGTATAAAATTATATATATATATGCAAAAGTAATACAACAATGAATGATTACAAAATGTTAAAGGTGGTTATCATATGGTAGTGAAATTCCAAATATCTTTACATTTTTATATATTGTTCTAATTGTTTTTATAATGAATATGTATATTTATATAATCAGAAAAAAAAAGATATTTTCATTGTGGGAAGAAATTTATAAAAATGCCAACTACAAAATAAAATTGACAACAATTTATGAAGCTTTATTTTTCCATGTAATATTAGAAAAAGTTTGTCAAGTTTACAAAAAAATTCCTACTGACATCTTTATAAGCATTGAATTTAATTAAGGAAAAATTCCTTGCAGATTTGATATCTTTATTATGTTACATTGTATTGTATATTTATTTAGTTCTGCTCATTTTTTAATCCTTAAAAGATTTTAAACTTTTCCTCTGTAAAGGTCTTTTTCATCTTGTATCAGGATAATTCCTAAATGCATTATTGTTTTTATAGCTATTGCAAATGTTTTCTTGTTTTCTATTTTATTTTGAGGTATAGAAGAATCTTTTTCACTTTTATAATTGATCTTCATCTTGTAATTGTACTGAATTATTTATTAGCTCCTGTGGTGTTTTTATTAGTTCATGTTTATTTTTTATTATTATTTGTTTTGCGGTACACGGGCCTCTCACTGCTTTGGCCTCTCATATTGTGGAGCACAGGCTCCGGACGCGCAGGCTCAGCAGCCATGGCTCACGGGCCTAGCCATTCCGTGGCATGTGGGATCTTCCCCGACTGGGGCACGAACCCATGTCCCCTACATCGGCAGACAGACTCCCAACCACTGCGCCACCAGGGAAGCCCATCTTATATGGTTTCTGATAAGAAATCTGCTGTAGTTCTTATCTTTACTGCTCCATAGACAACATGTTTTTCTTAACCTGACTACAAGATTTTTTCTCTATTTTTATTTTTCTGTACTTGAATGTGATATATGTAGATGTATTTTAAATCTTTTTGGTATTTTTTCTGCTCTTCATTCTCTGAGCATCATAGATCTGTGGTTTGGTGTCTATCATTAATTTTGGAACATCCTCAGCCATTATTACTTCAAATAGTCCTTTTACTTTGTTTTCTTTTTGTTCTCTCTCTGGTTCTTCAATTCTGTTAAAAATTTTCCAAAGTTCTTGGATATTTTCTTTTTTTTTTAACATTTATCTTTCTCTTTGCATTTCAGTTTGTGACATTTCTATTGGCATATATTCAAGCTCACTGATTGTTGGCTGTGTCCAGTCTGCTTATGGGTAGACTTCAGTGGACCCATCGGAGGCATTCTTCATCTCTGTTACAGTGTTTTTGATGTCTACCATTTACTTTTGATTTTTTCTGAGCGTTTCCGTCTCTCTGCTTGTGTTATCCACCTGTTATTGCATGTTGCCTACTTTTTCCACAGGAGCCCTTCACATATAATCATGGATATTTCAAATTCCCTTTCAGATAATTCCAAAATCTGTGTCATATCTGTCTTGTTCTAATGATTGCTTCTGTCTTTGGACTGTATTTTTTCCTGCTTTTTGGTATGCTTTGTAATTTTTTTGTTGAAACCTGGACATGTTGTAATCATTTACAGAAACTGAGGTAAAAAGGCCTCCAGTTTAAGAATATATGTTCATCTAGCTAGGAGTTGGGCTTCATTTAATGTCTTCTGTAACTACAGGTGCCAGAGACTACAAATCCCTCTATATATCATTTTTTGTCTCTTTTCTTTTTAAAAAAATTTTTTTTAACACATTTATCTATATATTTATTTATTTATTTTGACTGCACTGCGAGGCATGCAGGATCTTAGTTCCCTGACCAGGGATCGAACCCATGCCCCCTGCAGGGGAAGCGTGGAGTCCTAACCACTGGACTGCCAGGGAATTCCCTTTTGTCTCTTTTCTTAACTTCTGGTTTCCCTGAGTATTCCTCCTTAGAGTCTGTTTTTTTCAGCTGTTATTTACTGTTATGATACTGGAACCCTATTGGTATGGTCGTAAGGTACAAGGAGGAGAGTGTTCTATAATACTCCAGGTAAGTCTCAGTCTTTCAGTGAGCCAGTGTCTCTGGTTTGTGACCTTCACAAGCATTTCTTCTTGTATAGCTCCCCCTCTCCCCTTAGGGGAGAAAGGAAGACTGGAGGGGACTGGAGTGGGAGGAACATCCTTCCCCCTACAACTATTGCACAGGCTCTGGTAAAGAATTTCTCCCTGGAAAGTAGGCCTTTATTTTAAATAGAGAAGTCTCCGGGCATATTTACCAAGGATTACTCTTCCACTCCCCTTAGAGCCACAAGCGGATTTTTCTTAGATCTTTACCTTGAGAACCTGGTGGGGTTCCAGGAAATACATGTGGCCCTAGGACTTCTTCATTCTTAAACTAGAACATACTCAAGTTCCAGAAATTAATCAAAAGTGCCACTTAGGTGTTCCTACCAGTTTGTGGCTTGCATGGCTTCTGTTCCAGATGAGCAGATCTTGGCTGTGACCCTCTGGGTTTGCCCAGCTTTCTAGATTTTGAGATGGCAGTGTGCCCTGAAAACTCAGTTCTCTGATTTGTTCAAGAAAGGTTATTGATTTTCTGTTCGTTCAGCTTTCTTTTGTCGTCAGGACAGGACTTTGTGTATTGGAGCTGAAACAAAGTTCAGCTTACATCTTATCTGATGCATTCCTCCCCACCCTTTTTATTGTTTTCAGCTTTTCTGTATTCTCCTACTCATAGCATGCTTCCTATGTTGGACGCCTTGCTGGATCTTGTCCTTTTTAGTGCAATCTAAATGTCTTATTTCGTTCTGTGAATTTTAAATTTACATGTATTGTAGTTACTGCTAAAATATATGTTCTTTCACGTTATTTTGTATTTTTTGTTTGCTTCTTTTTTGCTTCCTTTCCTGTCTTCTATCTGTTGCATTTTATTGACTTTAAAGTTATACTTTTATTTTTTGAGAGACTCCTCCTAACCTGTTAGGGATCATACCTAAATTTATTTTCCTTATTCATTTTAAAGTTTCTGTATTCTATCTTCCTCCTGAACTAAATGAGTACTTCTGCCCACCTACAACTACTCTGGTTTATTATTACCAACATACTATGCTCCCTCTCTTCATATTGTAGGTTGGTATTTCTCCAGGTTTAAATTCGGGTGAGAGAGGCACCAACCATGCTACTGGCCATTTTATCAGGTACTGAAGAATTTTGCTCTAACATTTGGTGGGTCAAAGCTCCAATTGCTACTCCATGTACCACTTGGTAGGGGCAGCAATAATGCACTTTTGCCTATTTTGAATGAGAATCATAAAATTTGTGTGCAGAAATTGACCTTAGAGAACATTTAGTATAGTAGTCCTTATTTAGTAGATAAAGAGTCATTTTCTTATGGCTCTCTAAGCAGGTTGTTCCCACCATGCCCATGTTGTAGAAAGGGAATATAGTTAATTATAAGGCTTAGCTACTCTACACAGTATATTTCGTGTCATTCCCATCTCTAATAAGCCTCCAGAAAATTTCAGATAAAAGTCAAGTATCACTTCAATATAATAAGGGATACCTGATTTAGTCTAATTCCATGCTTTTCAGAGAAATAAACATAGAACTAGGTGGTTTAGGTGACTATGGTCCAGCTCATGTATCATGTTAGAAGAAGAGCCAAGGCTGGATCCTGGGTTCTGACACCTGTTCCAGTGTCCAGTCCCTGGAACTGTAATGGCTCCTATTTAGATTCTATTTTGTGTAAGAGAGTAGGAGGAAATAGCTACATTTGAGTACACGAGAATTCCATATCACAATACAATGCTGTATTAGAAGGAGAAAGTCATTTTCATTATAAGCCATTCCTTTCCATTGTTCAAAGCTTTCTGAAATAATCTCTTTTAGATTTAAATTATCCATGTTTGAAAAATGCAAGGTCAACGCCCAGAGGTAATTTTACTTGAAAAATTTGGGCAGACTCTTTTGAGATACATCAGATTAGTGGAAAGTTAAAGAAGAAAAGAATTATTAAAAACTCACTTCTTCTTAGCTTTTATTTAACACTCAACTGCTGAATTGTTAACTTTCTTTGAATTCTTCATTTGGAAGAAAATCATAAAATAGTTGAATAATTAAAAATTTTAGGGCACTTAATTTTTTTTTTTTTTTTTTTTTTTTTTTGCGGTACGCGGGCCTCTCCCGTTGCGGAGCACAGGCTCCTCCGGACGCGCAGGCTCAGCGGCCATGGCTCACGGGTCCAGCCGCTCCGCGGCATGTGGGATCCTCCCGGACCGGGGCGCGAACCCGCGTCCCCTGCATCGGCAGGCGGACTCCCAACCACTGCGCCACCATGGAAGCCCAGGGCACTTAATTTTTAATTAATTGAAAATACCAATAAACATCATGACCCTTATTTTTCTTGTTTTTAAAAGAAAAAATGGCACCAGCTAAAACAAATATCAATACATACAATAACAGAACCACACACAGAAACTTGTATTTATGTAGGTTGTTTGAAAACTTTAAATTCACGAGTTTTCAAATATAAGGTCCTTTATGAAATAAAACACAAATTCAATATTTCTTACTACTGATATTTCCTTTTTCTTGCTGAATATTTAGTTAGGCATTTTTACTTTGATTGAAAGGAATACAGAACTGTTCTAACAACCCAAGAAATGGAGGCTTTTTGGGAGAATGCATGAGGTCTGGAACTAGGAGAGAAAACCCACTGAAAACTGAACTGCTTTTTCTTGATCTCACTCATGGAGTTTGAGCTTCTCTCTGGGTGTCCTTTTTGGCTCTTTTCTTCCTTCTAGCAGATTCTTTTGTTTATTTAAATCTTATGCTCCCTCCAGACTTCATTGTGTCATTGCAATCTCTCTGGCCTCCCTATATGTCATGAATATTCATCTCCACCTTATCCTTGGAGAACAGAAAACATCCACCCACAGGTCATAGTGATGTCCACTTGATGCACCTGGTTTCATGTAGGTGCAGTGAGGTCATGTAGTACCAGCTATGACTGCAGAGTTCCTAGCACAAATATGTACATATGTACATATTTAACCAGGAATGACAAATGGATACATATACATTATCAAGTTCATCTTGTCATTATAAATAATAGTTACTGGGGACCTCACTGGATAATCCCAAGATGTCCAAAGTGATAGTATATATAGGGTACAACTGTCTAAGATAGTTTCCCAAAGTATTTATTATGAATCTCTTAGCTGGATATTATACAGTATATTTCTGTAATCCAGACACATTGCATGAATCTCAACATATACAGTTGCTACACATCACCATATCTAAGGCATTTCTATATAGAGTTTCACTGGGGTGAGTGAGGGGGTGGGGTAGGGAATACATGGATCATTTTTTTAAAAAAGAGGAAAAAGGAACTGAAATTGTCAAATGTTTGATTTGATCAATATATATATACAAAGGTAGAAATATTTGGTGGGTATTATCAGATTACCAATGAAGCCAGTGGTACCTCCACTGACTATTTTTAGCAGATTTTTCCTTGGGATATCCTCCTCTTTCTTAACTATTTTCAGTTGCCTAGATTTGAATCCTAGGAAGTGGCAGCCTGAACACTGAAATTATCCCTGGTACAATTATGACCTTTCACTGCAATTCATGTATCATGCAGTTCCAAACAGGCTGTAGAAAATGAAAAAAAATGCTATCTAAAAGCTGGTTCTTTGAAAACATAAAAAAATTGATAAACCTTTAGCCAGGCTCATCAAGAAAAAATGGGAGAGGGCCCAAATCAATAAAATTACAAATGAAAAAGAAGTTACAATTTACACCACAGAAATACAAAGGATCATAAGAGACTACTACAAGCAACTATGCGAACAAAATGTACAACCTAGAAGAAATGGAAAAATTCTTAGAAAGGTACAATCTCCCAAGAACGAACCAGGGAGAAATAGAAAATATGAACAGACCAATTATAGATAATGAAATTGAACCTGTGATTTATCAGCTTCCAGCAAACAAAAGTCCAGGAGCAGATGGCTTCACAGATGAATTCAATCAAACATTTAGAGAAGAATTAACACCTATCTTTCTGAAACTATTCCAAAAAATTGCAGACGAAGGAACACTTCCAAACTCATTCTATGAGGCTACCATCACCTTGATACCAAAACTAAAGGTACCACAAAAAAAGAAAATTACAGGCCAACATCACTGATGAACATAGACACAAAAACCCCCAACAAAATACTAACAAACTGAATGCAACACATTACACACAATACAATACATTAAAAGGATTGTACACCATGATCAAGTGAGATTTATCCATGGATGCAAGGATATTTTTAATAGCCACAAATCAATCAGTGTGATATACCACATTAACAAATTAAAGAATAAAAACCATATGATCATCTCAACAGATACTGAAAAAGGTTTTGATAAAACTCAACATTCATTTATGATAAAAACTCTCCAGAAAGTGAGAATAGAGGGAACCTACATCACCATAATAAAGGCCATATTTGACAAAGCCACAGCTAACATCATACTCAATGGTGAAAAGCGGAAATCATTTCCTCTAAGATCAGGAACAAGACTAGGATGTCCATCTCTTGTCACTTTTATTCAACATAGTTTTGGAAGTCCTAGCCACAGGAATAAGAGAAGAAAAAGAAATAAAAGAGATCCAAATTGGAAAAGAAAAAGTAAAGCTGTCACTGTTTGCAGATGACATGACAGTATTCATAGAAAATCCTAAAGAAGTTACCAGAAAACTACTAGAGCTCATCAATGAATTTGGTAAAGTTGCAGGATACAAAATTAATACACAGAAATCTGTTGCATTTCTATACACTAATGATGGAAGATTAGAAAGCGAAATTAAGGAAGCAATCCCATCTATCATCACATCAAAAGAATAAAATACCTAAGGAGGCAAACCTACCAAAGGAAGCAAAAGACCTGCACTCTGAAAACTATAAGACACTGATGAAAGAAATTAAAGATGACACAGATGGAAAGATATTTTGTGTTCTTGGATTGAAAGAATCAATATTGTCAAAATGACTATATTACCCAAGGCAATCTACAGATTCAATGCAATCCCTATCAAATTACCCATGGCATTTTTCACAAAACATGATCAAAAAATTTTAAAATTTGCATGAAAACATGAAAGACCCTGAATAGAAAAAACAAGCTTGAGAAAGAAAAACAGAGTGGAGGAATCAGGCTCCCTGCCTTCAGACTATACTACAAAGCTACAGCAATCAAAATAGTATGATACTGGCACAAAAATAGAAATATAGATCAATGGAACAGGATAGAAAGCCTAGAAATAAACCCATGCACCTATGGTTAATTAATCTATGAAAAAGGAGGCAAGAATATACAATGGAGAAAAGACAGTCTCTTCAATAAGTGGTTCTGGGAAAACTGTACAGCTATATATAAAAGAATGAAATTAGAACATTCTCTAACACCATGTGCAAAAATAAACTCAAAATGGATTAAAGACCTAAATGTAAGACCGGATACTATAAAACTCCTAGAGGAAAACATAGGCAGGACACTCTTTGACATAAATGGTAACAATATCTTTTTGGATCTATCTCCTAAAGTAATGGAAATAAGAACAACAACAACAAAAAACAAATGGGAACTAATTAAACTTAAAAGGTTTTGCAAGGCAAAGTAAACCATAAACAAACAAAAAAAGACAACCTACAGAATGGGAGAAAGTATTTGCAAACAATGCAACAGACAAGAGGTTAATCTCCAAAATATACAAGCAGCTCTTACAGCTCAGTATTGAAAAAACAAACAACCCAATCAAAAAATGGGCAGAAGACAAATGGACATGTCTCCAAAGAAGACCTACAGATGGCCAACAAACACATGAAAAGATGCTCAACATCACTAATTATTAGAGAAATGCAAATCAAAATTACAATGAGATATCACCTCACACCAGTCAAAATGGCCATCATCAAAAAGTCTACAAAGAATAAATGGGAGAGGGTGTGGAGAAAAGGGAACCCTCCTACACTGTTGGTGGGAATGTAAATTGGTATGGCCACTACGGAGAACAGCATGGAGGTTCCTTAAAAACTAAAAATAGAGCTACCATATGATCCCACAATCCCACTCCTGGGCATATATCTGGAAAAAACCATAATTCAAAAATGTACATGCACCCCAATGTTCACTGCAACACTGTTTACAATAGCTCAGACATGGAAGCAACCTAAATGTCCATGGAAAGATGAATGGATAAAGAAGATGTGATATATATTTACACACACACACATACATATACAATGGAATGTTACTCAGCCATAAAAAAAGAATGAAATAATGCCATTTACAGGAACATGGATGGACCTAGAGATTATCATACTAACTGAAGTAAGCCAGACAGAAAAAGACAAATATCATATGATATTGCTTATATGTGGTATCTAAAAAAAAAACGTTATCAGTACAAATGAACTTATTTACAAAACAGAAAGAGACTCACAGATATAAAAAACATATTTATGGTCACCAAAGTGGAAAGGGGGTGGGGGTAGGGATAAGTTAGAAGGTTGGGATTAAAAACTACACACTACTATAAAAACCATATGATCATCTCAATAGATGCAGAAAAAGCTTTCAACAAAATTCAACACCCATTTATGATAAAAACTCTCCAGAAGTGGGCATAGAGGGAACCTACTGCAACATAATAAAGGCCATATATGACAAACCCACAGAAAACATTACACTCAATTGTGAAAAACTGAAAGCATTTCCCTAAGAACAAAATTGTGTCCACTCTTGCCACTATTATTCAACATAGTTTTGGAAGTCCTAGCCACTGAAATAAGAGAAATAAAAGGAATCCAAATTGGAAAAGAAGAAGTAAAACTGTCGCTGTTTGCAGATGACATGATACTATTCATAGAAAATCCTAAAGATGCCACCAGAAAACTACTAGAGCTAATCAATGAATTTAGTAAAGTTGCAGGATACAAAATTAATACACAGAAATCTCTCTTTTTTAAAAAATAAGGTTATTTATTTACTTTTGGCTGTGTTGGGTCTTCACTGCTGTGCATGGGCTTTCTCTGGTCATGGCAAGTGGGGGCTACTCTTCCTTGCAGTGCATGGGCTTCTCACTGTGGTGGATTCTCTTTGTTGTGGAGCTTGGGCTCTAGGTGTGTGGGCTTCAGTAGTTGTGGCATGCAGGCTCAGAAGTTGTAGCTTGTGGGCTTTAGAGCACAGGCTCAGTAGCTGTGGTGCATGGGCTTAATTGCTCCAAGCATGTGAGATCTTCCTGGACAAGGGCTTGAACATGTGTCCCCTGCATTGACAGGAGGATTCTTAACCTTTGTGCCACTCGAGAAGTCTCCACAGAAATCTCTTGCATTTCTATATACTAGCAATGAAAGGACAGAAAGAGAAATTAAGGAAACAATCCCATTTATCATTTCAACAAAAAGAATAAAATATCTAAGAATAAACCTACGTAAGGAGGCAAAAGACCTGTAATCAGAAAACTGTAGAAGAACCTTGAGAAGATGGCAGAAGAGTAAGACACGGAGATCATCTTCCTCCCCACAGATACATGAGAAATATATCTACATGTGGAACAACTCCTACAGAACACCTACTGAACGCTGGCAGAACACCTCAGACCTCCCAAAAGGCAATAAACTCCCCACCTACCTGGGTAGGGCAAAAGAAAAAAGAAAAAACAGAGATAAAAGGATAGGGACGGGACCTGCACCAGTGGGAGGGAGCTGTGAAGGAGGAAAGGTGTCCACACACTAAGAAGCCCCTTCGCGGGCAGAGACTGCGGGTGGCGGAGGGAGAAGCTTCGGAGCCATGGAGGAGAGAACAGCAACAGGTGTGCAGAGGGCAAAGTGGAGAGATTCCCGCACAGAGGATTGGTGCCGATCAGCACTCACCAGCCCGAGAGGCTTGTCTGCTCACCCGCCGAGGTGGACGGGGGCTGGGAGCTGAGGCCCAGGCTTCAGTCGGATCCCAGGGAGAGGACTGGGGTTGGCTGCGTGAACACAGCCTGAAGGGGCTTGTGCCACGGCTAGCCGGGAGGGAGTCCAGGAAAATGTCTGGACCTGACGAAGAGGCAAGAGACTGCCAGGGTCCCGGGATCCAGGGACAATTTCCCCGGGAGAACGCACGGTGCTCCTCAGGCTGGTGCAACGTCACGCTGCCCTCTGCTGCAGCAGGCTCACCCCGCATCCGTACCCCTCCCTCTTCCCGGCCTGAGTGAGCGAGAGCCCCCGAATCAGCTGCTCCTTTAACTCCGTCCTGTCTGAGCGAAGAGCAGACGCCCTCAGGCGACCTACACGCAGAGGCGGGACCAGATCCAAAGCTGAACTCCTGGAGCTGTGCCAACAAAGAAGAGAAAGGGAAATTTCTCCCAGGAGCCTCAGGAGCAGTGGATTAAAGCTCCACAATCAACTTGATGTACCCTGCATCTGTGGAATATATGAATAGACAGAGATCATCCCAATTTGAGGAGGTGGACTTTGGGAGCAAAGATATATAATTTTCCCCTTTTTCTCTTTTTGTGAGTGTGCATATCTATGCTTCTGTGTGTGATTTTGTCTGCATAGCTTTGCTTTTACCATTTGTCCTAGGGTTCTGTCCGTCTGTTGTTTTTTTTTAATTAAAAAAAATTTTTCATAATAATTATTTTTAATTTAATTTAATTTAATTTCATCCTCTTTCTTTCTTTCTTTCTTTCTATTTTTTCTCCCTTTTATTCTGAGCCGTGTGGATGAAAGACTCTTGGTGCTCCAGACAGGCGTCAGGACTGTGCCTCTGAGGTGGGAGAGCCAACTTCAGGACACTGGTCCACAAGAGGCCTCCCAGCTGCACGTAATATCAAATGGCGAAAATCTCCCAGAGATCTCCATCTCAACACCAACACCCAGCTCCACTCAATGACCAGCAAGATACAGTGCTACACACCCTATGCCAAACAACTAGCAAGAGAGGAACACAACCCCACCCATTAACAAAGTGGCTGCCTAAAATCATAATAAGTCCACAGACACCCCAAAACACACCACCAGACGTGGACCTGCCCACCAGAAAGACAAGATCCAACCTAATACACCAGAAAACAGGCATTAGTCCCCTCCACCAGGAAGCCTACACAACCCACTGAACCAACCTAAGCCACTGGGGACAAACACCAAAAACAATGGGAACTACTAACCTGCAGCCTGAAAAAAGGAGACCCCAAACACAGTAAGATAAGCAAAATGAGAAGACAGAGAAACACACAGCAGATGAAGTAGAAAGGTAAAAACCCACCAGACCTAACAAATGAAGAGGAAAAAGGCAGTCTACCTGAAAAAAAATTCAGAATGATAGTAAAGATGATCCAAAGTCTTGGAAATAGAATAGAGAAAATACAAGAAATGTTTAACAAGGACCTAGAAGAACTAAAGGACAAACAATGATGAACAACACAATAAATGAAATTAAAAATACTCTAGAAAGGATCAATAGCAGAATAACTGAGGCAGAAGAACAGCTAAGGGACCTGGAAGATAAAAGAGTGGAAATAACTACTGCAGTGCAGAATAAAGAAAAAAGAATGAAAAGAACTGAGGACAGTCTTAGAGACCTCTGGGACAACATTAAATGCACCAACATTCGAATTATAGGGGTCCCAGAAGAAGAAGAGAAAAAGAAAGGGACTGAGAAAATATTTGAAGAGATTATAGTTGAAAACTTACCTAATATGGGAAAGGAAAGAGTTAAATCAAGTTCAGGAAGCACAGAGAGTCCCATACAGAATAAATCCAAGGAGGAACATGCCGAGACATATATTAATCAAACTACAGAAAATTAAATACAAAAAAAAAAAAAACAGATTAAAAGAAGCAAGGGAAGAACAACAAATAACACAAAAGGAAATCCCTGTAAGGTTAACAACTGATACCTCAGCAGAAACTCTGCAAGCCAGAAGGGAGTGGCAGGACATAGTTAAAGTGATGAAGGAAAAAAACCTACAACCAATATTACTCTACCCAGCAAGGATCTCATTCAGATTTGATGGAGAAATTAAAACCTTTACAGACAAGCAAAAACAGAGAGTTCAGCACCACCAAACCAGCTTTACAACAAATGCTAAAGGAACTTCTCTAAATGGGAAACACAAGAGAAGGAAAAGACCTACAATAACAAACCCAAAACAATTAAGAAAATGGGAATAGGAACATACATATTAATAATTACCTTAAATGTAAATGGATTAAATGCTCCTACCAAAAGACATAGACTGGCTGAATGGATACAAAAACAGGACCTGTATATATGCTGTCTACAGGAGACCCACTTCAGACCTAGGGACACATACAGACTGAAAGTGAGGGGATGGGAAAAGATATTCCATGCCAATGGAAATCAAAAGAAAGCTGGAGTAGCAATTCTCACATCAGACAAAATAAACTTTAAAATAAAGACTATTACAAGAGACAAAGAAGGACACTACATAATAATCAAGGGATCAATCCAAGAAGAAGATATAACTATTGTAAATATTTATACACCCAACATAGGAGCACCACAATACATAAGGCAATTCCTAACAGCCATAAAATGGGAAGTCGACCGTAACACAATCATAGTAGGGGACTTTAACACCCCACTTTCATGAAGGGACAGATCATCCAAAATGAAAATAAATAAGGACACACAAGCTTTAAATGATACATTAAACAAGATGGACTTAATTGGCATTCATAGGGCATTCTATCCAACAACAACAGAATACACATTCTTCTAAAGTGCTCATGGGACATGCTCCAGGGTAAATCATATCTTGGGTCACAAATCAAGCCTTGGCAAATGTAAGAAAATTGAAAACATATCAAGTATCTTTTCTGACCACAACGCTATGAGACTAGATATCAATTACAGGAAAAAATCTGTAAAAAATACAAACACATGGAGGCTAAACAATACACTACTTAATAATCTGTAAAAAATACAAACACATGGAGGCTAAATGATACACTACTTAATAACCAAGAGATCACTGAAGCAATCAAAGAGGAAATTAAAAAATACCTAGAAACAAATGGCAATAAAAACATGACAACCGAAAACCTACGGGATGCAGCAGAAGCAGTTCTAAGAGGGAAGTTTATAGGAATACAATCCTACCTTAACAAACAAGAAACATCTCAAATAAACAACCTAACCTTACACCTACAGCATTTAGAGAAAAAAGAACAAAAAAACTCTAAAGTTAGCAGAAGGAAAGAAATCATAAAGATCAAATCAGAAATAAATGAAAAAGAAATGAAGGAAGCTGTAGCAAAGATCAATAAAACTACAAGCTGGTTCCTTGAGAAGATAAACAAAATTGATAAACCATTAGCCAGACTCATCAAGAAAAAAAGGGAGAAGACTCAAATCAATAGAATTAGAAATGAAAAAGGAGAAGTAACAACTGACACTGCAGAAATACAAAAGATCATGAGAGATTACTACAAGCAACTCTATGCCAATAAAATGGACAACCTGGAAGAAATGGACAAATTCTTAGAAATGCACAACCTTCTGAGACTGAACCAGGAAGAAATACAAAATATGAACAGACGAATCACAAGCAGTGAAGCTGAAACTGTGATTAAAAATCTTCCAACAAACAAAAACCCAGGACCAGATGGCTTCACAGGCGAATTCTATCAAACATTTAGAGAAGAGCTAACACCTATCCTTCTCAAACTTTTCCAAAATATAGCAGAGGGAGGAACACTCCCAAACTCATTCTACGAGGCCACCATCACCCTGATACCAAAACCAGACAAAGATGTCACAAAGAAAGAAAACTACAGGCCAATATCGCTGATGAGCATAGATGCAAAAATCCTCAACAAAATACTAGCAAAGAGAATCCAATAACACATTAAAAGCCTCATACACCATGATCAAGTGGGGTTTATCCCAGGAATACAAGGATTCTTCAATATGCAAATCAATCAGTGTGATACACCATATTAATAAATTGAAGAAGAAAAACCATATGATAATCTCCATCGATGCAGAGAAAGCTTTTGACAAAATTCAACACCCATTTATGATAAAAAACCCTGCAGAAAGTAGGCTTAGAGGGAACTTTCCTCAACATAATAAAGGCCATATATAAGAAACCCACAGCCAACATCGTCCTTAATGGTGAAAAACTGAAACCATTTCCACTAAGATCAGGAACAAGACAAGGTTGCTCACTCTCACCACTATTATTCAACATAGTTTTGGAAGTTTTAGCTACAGCAATCAGAGAAGAAAAAGAAAAAAATGAATTCAAATTGGAAAAGAAGAAGTAAAACTGTCACCGTTTGCAGATGACATGATACTCTACATAGAGAATCCTACAGATGCTACCAGAAAACTACTAGAGCTAATCAATGAATTTGGTAAAGTAGCAGGATAGAAAATTAATGCACAGAAATCTCTGGCATTCCTATACACTAATGATAAAAAATCTGAAAGTGAAATGAAGAAAACACTCCCATTTACCAGTGCAACAAAAAGAATAAAATATCTAGGAATAAACCTACCTAAGGAAACAAAAGGCCTGTTTGCAGAAAATTATAAGACACTGATGAAAGAAATTAAAGATGAGACAAATACATGGAGAGTTGTACCATGTTTTTGGATTGGACGAATCAACGTTGTGAAAATGAGTCTACTACCCAATGCAATCTACAGATTCAATGCAATCCCTATCAAACTACCACTGGCATTTTTCACAGAACTAGAACAAAAAATTTCACAATTTGTATGGAAACACAAAAC
The DNA here is from genome assembly GCF_963455315.2 of Globicephala melas. Lineage (NCBI taxonomy): Eukaryota > Metazoa > Chordata > Mammalia > Artiodactyla > Delphinidae > Globicephala > Globicephala melas. The sequence continues at coordinate 112,117,863 of NC_083318.1, read as the reverse complement.
ACCCCAAATAGCCAAAGCAATCTTGAGAATGGAAAATGGAGCTGGAGGAATCAGGCTCCCTGACTTCAGACTATACTACAAAGCTACAGTAATCAAGACAGTATGATACTGGCACAAAAACAGAAAGATAGATCAATGGAACAGGATAGAAAGCCCAGAGGTAAACCCACGCACATATGGTCACCTTATTTTGATAAAGGAGGCAAGAATATACAGTGGAGAAAAGATAGGCTCTTCAATAAGTGGTGCTGAGAAAACTGGACAGGTACATGTAAAAGTATGAGATTAGAACACTCCCTAACACCATAAACAAAATAAACTCATAATGGATTAACGACCTAAATATAAGGCCAGACACTATCAAACTCTAAGAGGAAAACATAGCCAGAACACTCTATGACATAAGTCACAGCAAGATCCTTTTTGACCCACCTCCTAGAGAAATGGAAATAAAACCAAATATAAACAAATTGGACCTAATGAAACTTAAAAGCTTTTGCACAGTAATGGAAACCATAAACAAGACCAAAAGACAACCCTCAGAAAGGGAGAAAATATTTGCAAATGAAGCAACTGACAAAGGATTAATCTCCAAAATTTACAAGCAGCTCATACAGCTCAATATCAAAAAAAAAAAAAAAAAAACCCAATCCCTAAATGGGCAGAAGACCTAAATAGACATTTCTCCAAATAAGATAAACAGACTACCAACAAACACATGAAAGAATGCTCAACATCATTAATCATTAGAGAAATGCAAAAGAAAACTACAATGAGATATCATCTCACACCAGTCAGAATGGCCATCATGAAAAAATTTACAAAGAGCAAATGCTGGAGTGGGTGTGGAGAAAAGGGAACCCTCTTGCACTGTTGGTGGGAATGTAAATTGATACAGTCACTATGGAGAACAGTATGGAGGTTCCTTAAAAAACTAAAAATGGAACTACCATACGACTGAGCAATCCCACTCTTGGACATATACCCTGAGAAAACCATAATTCAAGAAGAGTCATGTACCAAAATGTTCATTGCAGATGTATTTACCATAGCTAGGACATGGAAGCAACCTAAGTGTCCATCAACAGTTGAATGGATAAAGATGTGGCACATATATACAAGGGAATATTACTCAGCCATAAAAAGAAATAAAATTGAGTTATTTGTAGTGAGGTGGATGGACCTAGAGTCTGTCATACAGAGTGAAGTAAGCCAGACAGAGAAAGACAAATACTGCATGCTAACACATATATATGGAATCTAAGAAAAAAAAAAAGTCATGAAGAACCTAGGGACAAGATGGGAATAAATACACAGACCTACTAGAGAATGGACTTGAGGATATGGGGAAGGGGAAGAGTAAGCTGTGACAAAGTGAGAGAGTGGCATGGACATATATATAGTACCAAACGTAAAATTGATTGCTAGTGGGAAGCAGCTGCATAGCACAGGGAGATCAGCTAAGGGCTTTGTGACCACCTAGAGGGGTGGGATAGGGAGGGTGGGAGGGAGGGAGAAGCAAGAGGGAAGAGATATGGGAACATATGTATATGTATAACTGATTCACTTTGTTATAAAGCAGAAACTAACACACCATTGTAAAGCAATTATACTCCAATAAAGATGTTAAAAAATAAATAAAAACAAACAAAAAAACTGTAAAAACACTGATGAAAGAAATCAAAGATGACATAAACTGTCGGAGATATACCATGTTCTTGGAATGGAAGAATCAGTATTGTGAAAATGTCTATACTACACAAAGCAATCTACAGATTCAATGCAATCCCCATCTAATTACCAATGGCATTTTTCACAGAAGTCGAACAAAATTTTTTACAATTTGTATGGAAACACAAAAGACTGCGAATAGCCAAAGCAATCTTGAGAAAGAAAAATGGAACTGGAGGAATCAGGCTCCCTGACTTCAGATTATACTACAAAGCTACAGTAATCAATACAATATGGTACTGGCACAAAAACAGAAATATAGAGCAATGGAACAGGATAGAAAGTCCAGAGGTAAACCCCTATGGTCACCTAATCTATGACAAAGGAGGCAAAGATGTACAATGGAGAAAAGACAACCTCTTCAATAAGTGGTGCTGGGAAAACTGGAACAGCTCCATGTAAAAGAATGAAATTAGAACACTCCCTAACACCACACAGAAAAATAAACTCAAAGTGGATTAAAGACCTAAATGTAAGGCCAGACACTATAAACCTCTTAGAGGAAAACATAGGCAGAACACTGTCTGACATAAACCACAGCAACATCTTTTTTGACCCACCTCCTAGAATAACAAAAATTAAAGCAAAGATAAACAAATGGGACCTAATGAAACTTACAAGCTTTTGCACAGCAAACGAGACCATAAACAAGACGTAAAGACAACCCTAAGAATGGGAGAAAATATTTGCAAACCAAGCAAGTGACAAAGGATTAATCTCCAAAATATACAAGCAGCTCATACAGCTCAGTATCAAAAAAACAAATAACCCAATCAAAAAATGGGCAGAAGACAAATGGACATTTCTCCAAAGAAGACATATAGATGACCAACAAACACATGAAAAGATCTTCAACATCACTAATTATTAGAGAAATGAAAATTAAAACTATAATGAGGTATCACCTCACACTGGTCAGAGTGGCCATCATCAAAAAAATCTATAAAGAATGAATGCCAGAGAGGGTGTGGAGAAAAGGGAACACTCATACACTGTTGGTGGGAATGTAAATTGATACAGTCACTATGGAGAACAGTATGGAGGTTCCTTAAGAAACTAAAAATAGAACTACCATACGATCCAGCATTCCCGCTACTGGGCATTTACCCTGAGTAAACCATAATTCGAGAAAACACGTGCATCCCAATGTTCACAGCAGCACTATTTACAATAGCCAGGAGATGGAAGCAACCTAAATGTCCATTGACAGAGGAATGGATAAAGAAGATGTGGTACATATATTCAATATAATATTACTTAGCCATAAATAGGAATGAAATTGGATCATTTGTAGAGACATGGATGTACCTAGAGAGTGTCATAGAGAGTGAAGTAAGTCAGAAAGACAGAAGCAAATATTGTATAATAACACATATATGTGGAATCTAGAAAAATGGTATAGGTGATCTTAGTTGCAAAGCAGAAATAGAGACACAGTCGTAGAGAACAAGTGTATGGATACCAAGGAGGAATAGGGGGTGGTGGGAGGGATTGGGCGACTGCGATTGACACATATATACTATTGATACTATGTGTAAAATGGACAACTGATGGGAACATGCTGCATAGCACAGGGAACTCATCTAGTGCACTGTGGTAACCTAAATAGGAGGGAAATCCAAAAGGGAGGGGATGTCTGTATGTGTATGGCTGATACATTTTGTTGTGCAGTGGAGGCTAACACAACATTGTGTAGCAACCATACTCCAATAAAAATTAATTAAAAGCAAAACAAAACAAACCCCCACAAAACACCAAATACATACTACTATATATAAAATAGACAAACAACAAGACGTACTGTATAGCGCAGGGAACTACACTCAATATTTGAATAATCTATAAGGGAAAAGAATCTGAAAAGAAATATATATAATTGAACCACCGTGCTGTATACCTGAAACTAACACAATATTATAAATCAACTATATTTCAATAAAAATTTTTTTTTAAAAAAAAGGAGGTCTGCATCCATCACTCTGTGCCTTCAAAGGCCCAAAACTTCAGGAGAAGTAGGACAAGTAGAAAGATACAGCAGGAGGCCAAGCTCCCTCTGGAGCAGGGGAATCTATGGATGGAGGGCTGGAGGTCAGGGATCCAGACCATCAAGTCCCACTCTATTTGCTTTCAAGTTCCTGCAGCTTGCCTGATTAACCAAGTGGTTCATGTGAAAACCATAATAGTCTGGTTTGAAAAAGCTCCATTAAAGTGTTGATTTTGTATTTATGTGAATGCATCTGGTATTTGTAAATCTGCAACAGCACAGGCTCTGGCTGGAGCACATTTCTACAGCAGGAAGATTCACTGTGGTGTAATGGAAAAAATCCCTGGAACAAGCATCAAAGCATCAGAACCTGGATTTGTCCTCATGAGCTGTTTGACCTTGGGCCCTTACGGGACTGAATTCTCCATCTGAAAAATGCAGGTGCTTTTCTTTTAAACAGTGGAACACGCACCCCACTTTTGCTTCAAATGAAATTGTAAACAGAAACCTAATGTATACAAGATTTAAAGCTAAGTGGGGATGCTCACTAAGCTTTCTCTTCACTCCTATAACAGTCCCTGAACCGCCTCTGCAGAGCCCTAGAACTCAGAAAACTGATATGGTCAGATTATCTCAGTGGCTCCTGGGCTCAGCTCCCAAAGATTCTGGTTCAGAACCATTGGGGGCAGTGCCTAAGAATCTGAATTTTTTATGTCTCTCCCTCACCAAGTGATCCTGATGTGGGTCGGGATTTCCGAGGATCTCTTGGTCTGTTACTTCAGCTTTGTGAAATTTCACTTGGCTCATCTGCAACTATAAATATTAAAATACTATCCTACCCCAAAGGGTTTTTTTTTTTTTTGGTGAGAATCTGATGAGATAATGTGTACAAAATTATGATTTTTAAAATGATATCTGTTGAAAGATGATTTAACTACCTGACAGACTATAGACTACTATACTCTATTAAAAATAGCTTCATGTAAAAATGTAATCCAGATAGTGTAAGAAGGAGGCTTTAATTCAAAAACTGCTATATGAAGATCTTCTAGAAAGAACAACTCTATTTGGGTGGTGTTTTTTTCTGTTAACAACAACAACAAAAAAGTGACAAATATGCAATCTGATTGATTAAAGCAATATAGTTCTTAAAAGAATAGTACTTCTTTTTACAAGTGTTCTTATAGGAATTTCTATGTAACAGAGGGATATAAAGGAGATTTTCTCTATTAAATTGATGCTCATTTCAAACAGATCTTCAATTTGACAAGAGGTCAAGGGTCTATGGCTAATTTTCACTTCATATAAAGAACATTCTTTTCTTTGGATGAAAACAGACTTGTGCCTATTTGAAGAAGTTCAGCTCTGGGATATATTACGTTCCGTTTGATACTCAAAACACTTGTTCATTTCAAAGTCTCTGGAACTGTATTCCCTCATTCATAAAACAAGCAACCAGGGAATTTCCTGGTGGTCCAGTGGTTAAGACTCCCCGCTTCCACTGCAGGGGCCTCAGGTTCATCCCTGGTGGGGGAACTGAGATCCCACATGCCTCACAGCCAAAAACTTAAAAACTAGCAACCAGAACGTCTCCAGGTCCCTCAACCTAAGCATAAGTTTTGCAGTTTGTAAACAGCACTCTGGAGGGGATAAGTTACCTCAAACCATCTGGATAAGAAGGTGAGGTTATTGTTTGTCTTACAGTATTCAACTTTTATTTTTGCAGCAGCTGATATTTCTGATGATTCTGTAGAATTTCCTCATTTAACAGCCACTATTAATTAGCCTACAACCGGAAGATATGCTAAGCCTTAGTTCGACCCAGGCTCCTCTCAGACCTACTGAAGAGTAGCATTGGGATGACTGACATTTTAACTGTGGGTGTTTCCGAAGCAAAATACAGCATACCTTGCTGCAATATATATAGAGTACCACTTGCTGCGAGAGAAATCTGAACTTCCATCACATCATTGTGCCAAGTTTCTCTTTCCAACGAGTTCTATTGAATCTTTACAAAATATAGGCTTTCTTACGGTTTTATAGCCATGAAGCATTTAATATTTTAAAAAGTATACAAAGAAGTCAGGTCATATTATTATATATCCTCAAATAGAATCAAATGAAAATCCTTTCATGAATTTAGTCAATATGCCTGGCGTTCCTGAGCGCATACTGCTTTACACACATGCAAGTGTGTATTTCTGTACAGCTCCCCACCGACACCACGTGATAGGTGCCAAGGGCTGACTTATTCCTCCTCAACTCCAGAATTTCTTTGTAGACAAAGGAGAAAAACATTTCAAGGGAGTAAAATAGAAAAATGTGGAGTATAAAAAGCTGCTGTTGAAAGAATTTATTATAAATCGATAGCCCTCTTTAAGACCTGGTGTATGGGAAAAAGACTGATGGAGGACTTTCAGTCAATATTTTTAAAAAGTTGCCTTTGCATGTCTTCTACGTTTCCTCCTGCAGCCTGGACATCTTCCTTGCACCTGTGTTTTCTCTTACAACTGGCTTAGAAAATGTTTTCCTTTGGTTGTGTGACAGCTGGTAAGCTTAACTTTTACCGCATTATGCTCTCCTGAGCTCGTGTTTTGATGACGCCACTAATCTGAATCTGGTACAGATATGTACCATGGGTCCTCTGCTGAGTTTTGAGGGCCTAATCAATACTAAATCATGATAAAATGTCCCATTCATGTATCTCATATATGTTATCACAAGAATCATAAAGAAATGCTTCAATCTGAAATTTTGAAATATTACTTTTTATAGCTGACTATCTTAGGGATGATATTAGCAAAAACAAGCTCACTCAAGCCAGCATGAATAAAGGGGTTGTCTCATGACCTTTCACTGGGAGCTAGAAAGTCAGATTTTTCCCTCTTTTCCCCTCATCTTGTCACTATGGATGTAATGTCTTCAGCTAGTGTCTCTGGCTGTCATTTCCCAGAAGAATCTGATTGGCTCAGGTATCACGTAATCGAGTCATCCTTCCTAGAGCTGGGGGTTGGCAAGGAGCACGGTATAAGAAGAGGCATGGGAACTGGGCAGAAGTGACAATATTTCTGGTAAATGACTACTGCTATTTTTTTTGCTAATGTACTTTCAATGTCAAAGCATTTTAAAAACTAGATTAGTTCACTTCAGATACCATTTTTGTTGGTGTCAGTGCCTCCTATGTGGCCCCAGCTCCCACGGGCCATCATGGTCCCAGCTTCCTCTCTCCTCCAGCCCCTGGCTGTCATAAGGTCTCCCGCCCTTTGTCTTTTCAGCTTAGGGGTAGAAGTTGTTTCCTGCTATTACAAATCAAGTTGATCTCACTGTCTGCACCTCCTCTGATTCTCATCTCCCACCTCACCTGTGTAACCAGTCCTTGTTATTAAATCCCTTTGGCTTTAAATACTTAACAGCAGTTTCTGTTTTCCTGTTTGGACCAAGATTGATACAGGTTGATAGATTGCTATCAGTTAAGACAGTGTTTGGACAAAGTGTGTTATGATAGAATGGAGCTAATTCCATACTATGTAATTTTCTATACAATGTATAGAAATACGTAAACTATATATAGAAATTCTATACTATGTATTTTCATATTAATAATTGACTATTTTTTAGAGCAGTTTTAGGTTTACAGAAAAACTAGGCAGACAGTACAGAATTCCTTATATATTCCCTCCCACTCCCAGGTATCAGGTCTCTGTTATTAACAGTTTGCATTAATGTGGTACATTTGATGAGACTGTGAACAAGTAGTGATACATTATTATTAACTAAAGTCCATAGTTAACATTAGGGTTCACCCTGGTATTACACATTCTATGTGTTTTGATAAATACATAATGATATGTATCCACAAATATAGTATCATAGAGAACAGTTTTGCTGCTCTAAAAATCCTCTCTGGGGCTTCCCTGGTGGCGCAGTGGTTGAGAGTCTGCCTGCCGATGCAGGGGACACGGGTTCGTGCCCAGGTCTGGGAAGATCCCACATGCCGCAGAGGGGCTGGACCCGTGAGCCATGGCCGCTGAGCCTGCGCGTCCGGAGCCTGTGCTCCGCAACGGGAGAGGCCACAACAGTGAGAGGCCTGCGTACCGCAAAAAAAAAAAAAAAAAAAAAAAAAAAAAAAAAAATTCCTCTCTGTTCTACCTATTTATCCTTCACTCCTTCCTCCATTCTCCCTCCTCCTGGCAGCTCCTGGTCTTTTACTATCTTTATAATTTGCCTTTTCAGAGTGTCATATAGTTGGAATTGTACAGCCTTTTCAGATTGGCTTCTTTTACTTAGTAATATGCATTTAAGTTTCCTCCATATATTTTCGTAGCTTGATAGCTAAATTTTTTTATTGCTGAATAACATCCCCTTATATGGATATACCACAGTTTATCTGTTTGCATATTGAAAGACATCTTGGTTGCTTTCAAGTTTGGGCACTTATAAAATAAAGCTGTTATAAACATTTGTGTGCAGGCTTTTGTGTGGATGTAAATTTTCGACTCACTTGGGTATCCAATCACTGGATCATGTGGTAAGACTATGTTTAGTTTTGTAAGAAACTGTCGGGCTGTCTTCCTAAGTTGCTGTCCATTTTGCACTCCCACCAGTGATGACTGAGAGCTCCTCTGGCTCTACATCCTTGCCAGCATTTCAGTGTTTCGGATTTTAGCCATTTTAATAGCATTTTTTTCCTGCTATTGATGATAACCCAATCTTTTTCTTTTCTGGTAAACAAAGGTTAGATCAGTGGCTGAATCATGACTATTGGTAAGACATGTTGCTAATCATAACTATTTCTTAAGGACTTACCTGTTTTTAAAAACTTATGTATTTGCGTATGGAAACACAAAAGACCCCGAATAGCCAAAGCAATCTTGAGAACGAAAGAAGGAACTGGAGGAATCAGGCTCCCTGACTTCAGACTATACTACAAAGCTACAGTCATCAAGACGGTATGGTACTGGCACAAAAACAGAAAGATAAATCAATGGAACAGGATAGAAAGCCCAGAGATAAACCCATGCACATATGGACACCTTATCTTTGATAAAGGTGGCAGTAATGTACAATGGAGAAAGGACACCCTCTTCAATAAGTGGTGCTGGGAAAACTGGACAGGTACATGTAAAAGTATGAGATTAGATCACTCCCTAACACCATACACAAAAATAAGCTCAAAATGGATTAAAGACCTAAATGTAAGGCCAGAAACTATCAAACTCTTAGAGGAAAACATAGGCAGAACACTCTATGACATAAATCAAAGCAAGATCCTTTCTGACCCACCTCCTAGAGTAATGGAAATAAAAACAAAAATAAACAAATGGGACCTAATGAAACTTCAAAGCTTTTGCACAGCAAAGGAAACCGTAAACAAGACCAAAAGACAACCCTCAGAATGGGAGAAAATATTTGCAAATGAAGCAACCGACAAAGGATTAATCTCCAAAATTTACAAGCAGCTTATGCAGCTCAATAACAAGAAAACAAACAACCCAATCCAAAAATGGGCAGAAGACCTAAATAGACATTTCTCCAAAGAAGATATACAGACTGCCAACAAACACATGAAAGAATGCTCAACATCATTAATCATTAGAGAAATGCAAATCAAAACTACAATGAGATATCATCTCACACCAGTCAGAATGGCCATCATCAAAAAATCTAGAAACAATAAATGCTGGAGAGGGTGTGGACAAAAGGGAACACTCTTGCACTGCTGGTGGGAATGTGAATTGGTTCAGCCACTATGGAGAACAGTATGGAGGTTCCTTAAAAAACTACAAATAGAACTACCATACGACCCAGCAATCCCACTACTGGGCATATACCCTGAGAAAACCAAAATTCAAAAAGAGTCATGTACCAAAATGTTCATTGCAGCTCTATTTACAATAGCCCGGAGATGGAAACAACCTAAGTGCCCATCATCGGATGAATGGATAAAGAAGATGTGGCACATATATACAATGGAATATTACTCAGCCATAAAAAGAAACGAAATTGAGCTATTTGTAATGAGGTGGATAGACCTAGAGTCTGTCATACAGAGTGAAGTAAGTCAGAAAGAAAAAGACAAATACCGTATGCTAACACATATATATGGAATTTAAGAAAAAAATGTCATGAAGAACCTAGGGGTAAAGCAGGAATAAAGACGCAGACCTCTTAGAGAACGGACTTGAGGTTATGGGGAAGGGGAAGGGTGAGCTGTGACAGGGCGAGAGAGAGTCATGGGCATATACACACTAACAAACGCAGTAAGGTAGATAGCTAGTGGGAAGCAGCCGCATGGCACAGGGATATTGGCTCGGTGCTTTGTGACAGCCTGGAGGGGTGGGATGGGGAGGGTGGGAGGGAGGGAGACGCAACAGGGAAGACATATGGGAACATATGTTTATGTATGACTGATTCACTTTGTTATAAAGCAGAAACTAACACACCATTGTAAAGCAATTATACCCCAATAAAGATGTTAAAAAAATAAAAAAATAATAATAAAATAAAAAAATAAAAAAAAAAAAAACTTATGTATTTGCTTCTTTTGGTTCCCATTGCTTTTTTTGGTCACTGTTATTCTTGTATTTTATTTCTTAATTGGTAATAAAACCAGGAATCAAGGATGGTATGTGTGTGTGTGTGTACATTTGCTTGTGTGTTGCGGTGTGCACCTACACATCCACACATAAGACAGGAGAACAAAAGATATTTCCTGTATTTTCTATGAGCACTGTCCAGATCCATGCTTTCTTTGTTGGATATGTAGACGAATCAGCCTAAATCATTATTTACTACAGTGGTCTGTAACTCACAAAAGAGGAACAAGATAGTGCTTTTTGGTTATTTTGGAAAACGTTCCAGGACTTAACCTATTTTTGCAACCTCTTTCATGTCCATTCCCAATGCTGCAACCTCAGTTCAAGCCTCAGTGTCACTTGGTTCACTCCAATAATCGGCTGAATAGCATTCCTGCCTGCACACTCTCATTCATTCACTCCACAAATACAGTACAAGGTTATGACAAACCTGCCATGTGTGAACATTATGCCGATCAGCAGTGACACACAGATCAGTGAGATATGGTTGTGTCATCAACAATATCATATTGTAATATTATATCACCATATAATAGGAGAGAAAATTAGGTGATGACCAGAACAAAACAGAATTTGGTAGCTCAGAATAGAGATATCACACAATAACCATATAATTGCTTGTGAATACTCCCAGGTAGTTAGTTTTGGATGGAAGACTGGTTACTATGCCAATATTTCCAGCAAACAATAGTAAGGACCTTGACCCACTCATAGGCAAAGCCTTTAAGGTCATCTGGGAATTTAGCTTCAGAAAGCACAGCACAGATCATGGCTGTTCAAAAATCCTTCAGTGGATTGGCATTTGCTTTTAAACTAAAACCAAATGCCTTAACTTGGAAATTAAGGGCATTCATGTCCAGACCTTTGCCTCTCTTTTCAACCCTGTCATATTTTACTTCTGCAAACATATTGTACATACTAGTCAGACTAGGCTATTCACTGTGCCCCACATAGACCCCCATGTCCTTCTCTATTCATGCCATTCTGACTGTAAAACTCCCTCCTCATCTCTACCTGTCAAAAATCTTACCTACTCTTCCAGTTCAAATAACAGTATATTTGTAAAGATATTGGGATCTCTCCAAACACATTCAGTCTCCTGATTTCTTCAATCCTTATAGCACATATACTTTTCTCTTTATATTTTACCAGAATGTGATTCTTTGCATAATTTGCATACTTGTCTAGTGTTCTTTAATAGCTTAGAGGTTTCTTGAGTGTTTTTCCCCATAAAGGATATAGCACAGGGCTGTGACCATACCATGCTCTCAAGAAATATTTGTTGAATGAATGAAAGCATGAATTTGCCCTCTCTGTGAATGTCAGTTGAGTCTTCAGATGTGCAGTTTGAGAAGCTGTAACTCTTAGGGAAGCATAAATCTCACTGTCTTTCCAACCAAAAGGTCCAGATTTAACTGAGTAATAAAAAACATACTCTCTCTGTTCTACAGAAAGAAGCAAGTTGCTGTTTAGAGCATTGCTTGTTCTTCTCACAAGTTTCCATTGAGGCAGTATATAACACTCTATAAATATCCTGTATCTAGACCCGCAATATAGCTACAGCTGTTTTCCCCTCTGGCTCTGACAGTTCTCCCCTGTGTCTAGAAATTTTGGGGGCTGTGCAGAGGCAAGTTAGAAGTCTTCCCTGTAAAGGGGAAAGCAAAGAGGGCTCCATCTCCTGGGGCCTCCGTGGCAAGGAAACATCAAACATGTGGAGTCACCACATGGAAATGGCAAAACCAGACCCACACACATGTCCATGATCATGCAACCCACAGAACTGTTCCCTGTGGTATCTAAAAACACGAGTTGCTATTGAACAGTCTATGTGTCTGGCAAAGCGCTAGGCACTTTTCCATCTATGATAACTTTGAAATAAACAGGCTACCAAATTTGTCAGCAAGGAGATGGTTTGATGGAAGTAGCTTTGGGGAGAGGTGGTCAGTGTACAGCTGAGTACAGAGAAGGCGTCCTTGCTGAGAAACTTATATTTGAAGCAGAAGGTAATAGGAGACCTTGAAGTGGGAAAGAAAACTAATAAAAGCAGTGCTTTAGGAAATTTGCACATCAGTGTTTCCCCCAGTCCAGGGAGGTTAACATGAGAGGTGGACCTTAGCAAAGAGCTCTTGTGTTTGAGATGAGCTCAGAAGTTCCCCTTTGATCCCCAGCACTGTGGTCTCTGGAGCATGTTATAGCCCTGCTGTGTCTGACTTTTTCTGCTGTGTCCTCTGCCCTTTCAGTTTGGAGGTCCACTCAACTCTGAAGGTGGGGATGCAGGTGTCAGAAGCACAGATGTGGCAGTTGACCCATGAGAGGGAATATGTTCAAATGGGAGATTCAGGACTCAAGGACTAGAACTTGGGGAGGGAAAGAGAGAAAGGAGTCAGTGAAGGACCAGAGAGTTTTGTAACAAGATCTTGAGATGAACACTGAATCAGGCTACTAATACCAACAAGACTAAGTAAGTTTTAAGAACAAAGGAATGTTCTTTGGTACAGATGGCAGTGAGCCTGTTAAACATTTAGGAAACCTGGTTAAAATTAATTGCTCCCTCATCTCTGCTCATCCTGTACAGCTACTGTTTTGGGGGGATCAGAAAAATAATTGGCACCATGAACTTCTTTATACATATTACCTATTTAAGTGATTAGAGCAGGTTTATGAAGTAAATATCATCAACATCACTATTTATTGATTGATTGCAGATAAGGAAACTAAACTCAGAAAGGTGAAATAAACTGTTTGAGTTTACACGGCCAGTAGAGCTGGGATTAAAACTCAGGTCTGTTTGCATCCAAAGTCTGAGTGTTTAGAACCAGTGTTCATTTATGGCACTTGAGTTTTTGTCTGTGGGTCTCCCTCCATTTTTCTACTACTTCTTTGATCTTCACCACCTCATGCACATGATAAGAATATAATGCAGATTAAATGAACAAGTGAGAGAGAAGTGGAATGAAAAAGAACAGGCTGTTGGAACAGATGCCTTCTGTAACTGGTGCCTTGTGAAGTCAGATTGCAAAGGAATTACATGGGACCTAAGGTAGGTTTTCTATTCCCTCTCCTGGGTAATTTGTAGGCATTTCCAGATTCCCATTTCTATTATCTGACTGGGCTAAGAATTATTGTGCAGCTACCCCATGACCATAATTGTTAAGTGTAAGATTCTAAATCTAGAATAATTTTTGACTCACTGGACCTCCCCAATTCTTGAATATGCTGTCTGTTTAACAAAACTTTTATTTGCATAGAGTTTTCTATAGTTTCTAAATGCTTTGTGGGCTGATCTTGGTAAGAGAAAACTCAAGGACTGTTGAGTGAAATGGAAATATTTTTGCTCATTCTGAATATAATATTAGATTTTCCCCTCCTTGTCATCTGAAAAAAAGACTACCTATAGACTAAAGATAAATAGAGTGGAGAAGGACTGCAGATTCTTGGGTAAATATGATCTGCAAAAGAGCCAATTGTCCCCTATTTACAGATACTCCTGTGCAAATTACACAGTTGGATTTTCCCCTAGGTGAGTGAATGTTGGGTGATATTTAAAATTGGGGTGGTGGACTGTCTTTTTATTTAAAAATGTGTGTACAATAGAAGCCTGTATTTGAATGAAGCACAGAGATCACTGGATTCACATTGCCTCTCACAGACGAGAAAACTGAGATTAGCTAACTGGCCTTAAAAATCACAAAAGTAAGAAGGTGGGGAGTACACCAAGACTCTTGCCCTATCTTATTTTCTGGTTACCATGGCAAACTGCCACCGAACAACTTTGTAGTGCCTCCTTTTAACTCTCTGGAAACAAAATTCTGAGCTTTTCAAATATTTCTAACCTTGGGTCCAAAAATTTATTTTGGGATATTAATCCCAGCACCCACTTTTTGATGCATATATAATACAATAATTAGGAGGATAAAGAACATGGTTTTAAGAGCCATGTTAATTCAGGGACTTAAGAAATGTTTACTGAACTCCCATTATGTGCCAAGCACTGTGCTAGGACCACGTGACTCAATGGCGAGCACGACATGGGCCCTTAACTCCAGGAACTTCAAGGATAGTAAAATTGGTTTCTTGTCCTGCCATTTAGGAGCGTGACCTTGGGTCAGTTACCTAATCTCTTGGAGTTTCAATTTCCTTATTGTACAATGGGATACTATTTCATAGAGTTATTGTGTAAAGGTACGCATGAAAATCCTAATACACAGGAGCTCAGTAAACAGAGCTATTATCAGCAGCTTCCTTTTATAAGCAAGAAAACTATGGTCCAGGAAGGCTGAGCTGCGTGCTGAAGGTCACACAGTTGTGGGCAATCTGATTCATCCACAGGCCCTGATTCGGCTGCCTGGGGCTTTCTGAGCATGCTCAAGGATGTGCCCTTCACTTACATTTTGTTGAATGATATCTTGTGCAACAATTGCTTTCTGTGGTATTTTGTACATTGCAATCTCTTTGAATGTGGAAGCAGACGACAATAACAAAGATGATCTAGCAGGTGTTTAGGGGGATAAAAACTGATACTCTCAACCTGAATTTTTCATCTCTTATAATGAAAGAAACCTCAGAGACCATTTAATTCATCTTCCCCATTTGGTCATTCAAATAAACTCTTTCTATGCACTGGCTTTCTTAAAAGCTGTATGGTGTTAATTTTAAAGGATGCTTATTAATTATCAGATAATCATCATATCAAAGCACACTCAGGATGATAGAGCTCTCCATTTTAGAAAATCATGCATTATAGAGCCAATTTAAATAGAGTGTCCTCTTCAGACTAGCATGGGAGGTTTGCTTCTGTGTAAAGTAAAGGAAGGTGGAGAGGTTAACTGGTGCCCATTCAGTAATAGTCAAGTACTTTCAGAAATATTTAAATTTAAGGGCAAACAAAATTTTAATAAGTAGTCATACTTTCTATTATTCTATACCAAATTTCATTTTAAGAAAAAAAAATTGTTACTTCTTTCAGGACTGAGTTTTAGTGTACTCACTCTGGACCAAGGTTAGGAAGAGTTATCCTCATGGTCATAATTCCACCTCGCCAGCTCTTCATCCGCCATCTCTTCCCCAGAGTTTCTACTGCTTCCAGATCACTGGGAGCTTGTTACAAATGTAGATTCTTAGGGCTCATCCAGACCAACTGAATCTGATCTTCTGGGGGAGGTGCAGGGTGGGTTTGAGAGAATCCACAATTTAAACAAGCTCTCCAGGTGAAATTCCCCCATAATAAAGTTTGAGAACAACTTCAGGTGTGTCTGTTTATTGTCTCACTCCGGTACCTGTTTTAAAACAGTGGTTCTCAAACCTGGTTGCCTGTAAGATCCACCTGGGAAGCCTTGAAAAAATACTGATGTCAAAGCTGCACCCCTAGTGATCCTGAAATAATTGGCTTGGGATGGAGCCCAGCCATCAGTATTTTCTCCAAGGAATTTTCACTTGTAGTCAGAGTTGAGAACCATGGCACTACTTCTGGGCTCCCCACCTGAGGCTCTCACACACACCCCTCTCTCCCAGCACTGTGCCCTCTTCCATCACTTTCCAATTTGCTGCTTCCTTTACTTGTACACCCCTCATTCCTGACAGATCACACAGACCATTTGGCCTATGAAAAAGGAAACTGTAAACACGAAAAAGAGGAAGTCACCCAGTATTTAACATCTGTATTGCCTGCTTGTAACCTCCAGGAAGTTTGTGTTCTAGACACTGTCTTATAATTCAAATGATGCCCTTTGCACCCGGCTTTGATTATGGAGGTGACACACCTTAAAAATAAAACCACAGAAAAGGAATGATTGATCCTATTGCTGCCGATGTTTCCATTTGCTGTTATGACATGGGGAAGGGTGCTGGAACACATATCAATGGACCATATGTTATATTTCCTGTAACCTTTGGAGACTCAGGTTGAAGACAAAGGTTGGTCCATTTCCTTCATTCCATGACATGTGGAGATTTACTTCCTCTTCTGGATGTTAGTGATCATTGTTTCACTCATTATCTTCATTTACAAATGTTTATTGGATGCAGGCACTACCGTGATGAGAATGATCTATAACCATATGCAACGATATGGATGATTCTTCCTAACATAATGTTGAACAGAAGAATCAGACACAAAAGCAAATGTACTGTATGATTTATGTAAAGTAAAAGCAAACACAAAATTAATCTATGCTGTTATAATCCAGGATTATAATCACCCACCAGGATGTATTCACCGGAAGGGGCACAATGGGGGCCTTCTGGGGGGTAAGTCATGTTCTATCTCTTAATCTCGGTGTGTTTGATTTGTGATAGTTTATTGAGCTTTTAAGCTATGATTTGGACATGTTTTTGTAACTATTTTATATTCCAATAAAAGCTTAAAAACAATGTAAAGAAGAAATATTTAATTTCACGGGCACTGCAAGACACTGGGGATTCAGTGGTAATTAAGTCAGGTACCCTGCCCTCCTAGTATTTGCCGTCATGTAGGGAATGCAGGAAAGTGAGAGCAAACACAATTTACAAGATTTCTGGGAGAAAAATGACAGCTAAGGGATTTGAAGTGTGAATAGGAGTTGGCTAATATAAGTGGTGAGAGAAGGGAGGGTGTTCACGGTAGCAGACACTGCATGAACATGGCTCAGAGGATGAACGAGCATGGCGGGTTGGAGGAACAGAATGATTTGGCAGGATGCGGGTATGGTGAGTGAGGGGCAAGTGATGCAGGATGAGACTATACAGATAAGCTGGGGGGCCAGGTCAGAAAGATCTTTATAAACCATGTCAGGAGTTGGACTATATTTTATGCTGAGGTTACTGAAAGTCAGTGAAGGGGACATGGCAGAGTCCTGATCGGACTTAGTTTAAAAAAAATTACTGTCACTGAAGGACAAGGAACAGATTAAAGCAGGCAAGTCTGTGGGCTAGGATGCCTGTAATCAACGCAAGAGATATTGGAGGTCTAGCTCTGATGGTGGTTGGGGGCGGCATGGAAATGAGGATTGAGAGGCATTTAAGGAGGCAGACTTGCCAAGATTTGGTGCTAGATTGGAAGTGGGGGAGAAGGAGAGGTCAAGACTGAGCAGCCAGATAGATGGCAAAGGCTGGCGGGAAGGGAGTAAAACTATTCTTAATTCTTTAAGAACTCTCTCTAAAACTCTCTTGTGTTTTCCTTCTCTACCTCCAGTCCTCCCTAAGAGAAGGGCTATTTCAAAACAACCGCATTAACGGTGAAATGAAAAGAAGCTGTTAGATCTACTCATGGGGCAGCTTGAGGCAAGTCTCTTAACCACAAGCTTTCTTAGCTTCTTTCCCTGTAAAATGTTGACAACTAACAAGCCGCACCTACTCACAGGGAAGTCTGAGAAGGAATTTAAAGTGGAACCCTAATTGTCATCACACTACCTAGAGGCAAGGAGTTACTATTCCATCCGATTAGGTCTTGAGAGTCTTTCCCAGTAGTTTCTGGGAAGTAGAGCCTTTCCCACAGTTCTTGGTAGATGATATCAAATGTCTGTGTTCTAACTTCACATTCATATGATATCTGTGGATAAAGGACTGGAATCATACCCTCCTTCATTTTTAACTTTGAGATGGATCTTTCTGTCCCTGTGTTGGCCGTGTTGGCGATTTGGTTCATCCCGTGTTCCTGACAAATTGCTCCTGAAACGGGTACTCCTCCTGGATCTGCTGTCAGCTTCTTTTAGTTCTATAAGCGGCACCACTATCCCACAGGCTGTATGTGCAGCCTGGGGCTGCAACCGGGAAATTACTGGAGAACCTCTACCTCCTAGACTGAAAGACAAAATCACTGCTCTTAGGTTGCCTACCTTCTGCTCACCAGTGAAGAAAATCATAGGTGTCACTTTATGATTACTCCCACATTTTATTGGTTGTATGTCTAAGAAGATACACGAAAATCCTTCCTTTAACATGTAGGTTTGAAAACTGCTCTAGTATGAAAGGTTGGGTTTATGTCTAATCATGTTTTATTCACAATTTAAACCATAAATTACAAAGTTAGAGATTACTTGTATGGCTGACTAAAGTTTCCAAGTGTTGTTCAGTGTATAGTATTTTTGAAGGGAGAATCTGACTTAACTACGTATCCTCCCTAGATTCTGAAGTAATTCTGGAATCATTATTCACCACTATGAAAGTTCATTATTTTTAATATTAGGCGAAACATGGACAACTATTTCATATAAATATTAGTCACGAGCATCAATTCATGTAGTTCCATCCAAGATACAATAAATAACTTGATAGCTGTTGAATACATAGTATTACATGGTATTAGAAAACAGTTAATCTGACTGAAGAATTTACTACACATTTAATTTACTTTCAGTATCTGTGTATCCAGCTGCCTTCCTAACTATTGAACTTACACAATGATTTTTAAGCCCAGGGATTCCAGATATAGTTTAGGCTATCTTCTTTCTTACATCTCTCTTCCAGTGCACTTATTCTTTCCCTACCTGTTCTTTAATCCATCCATTTAAGGTTTTCATTGAACGAATTATTTAATATTTTTGTTTAATTGTTTTTCAAATCTGCCTGTCTTGTCTTTGTTACTTTTAACATTGAAAACCACTCAGGTTGCTTTTTACATGTAACTCTTAGGTTGCAAATTATGCTGTTTGTTGAGATTCTTTTCTGTGATGGTTTGCTCCCTTCTGTTTGTAATTTTTTTTTTTTTTTTTTTTTTTTTTTTTTGCGGTACGTGGGCCTCTCACCATTGTGGCCTCTCCCGTTGCGGAGCACAGGCTCCGGACGCGCAAGCTCAGCGGCCATGGCTCACGGGCCCAGCCGCTCCGCAGCATGTGGGATCTTCCCGGACCTGGGCACGAACCCGTGTCCCCTGCATCGGCAGGCGGACTCTCAACCACTGCGCCACCAGGGAAGCCCTGTTTGTAATTTTTGACTGTGACTTCCTCTTCCATGCAAACTCCACCACATGCCCTGGCCAAGGGACTCAACATTCAGTGGGACCCAGTTTCCCCAAGGCAGACTCTCTCGTACTTTCCTATCTTCTGATCTGCCTTCTCCTCTACTTCCAGAAATGCCTGCTACTACTGGTTTCTGAACGACTGTACTATTGAGCTGTATTCTTCTATTTGCATTTCATCCATTGAGCTGTGGATAAGAAAAAACCGTATGTGAAAGCTTTCGTTAAGAACCCTTTAAAACACTATCATAAAGAGCATTGATGATGGATATTAATTAAGCACACATGTATTTATTATATATTAGGTGTCAGGCTCCTTCTGGTTATTGGAGGCACAGAGCTGAGCAGAGCTTTTTTAGTTAGGAGATTGACAAGCAAACAATTATTATATGATCTGATAAACAGCGTTATAGAATCATGACAAAGTGTTCTGGCAGAACAGGTGATAATAATTACAGCAACCATTGATGGATACTTTGTGCCAGGCACTGTGCTAAAGATTTAATTTTGATAATAACCCTGAGAGGCAGCTGACAGTGATAGACACATGTTTTTGTTTTTAAAGATTTTTTTTGATGTGCACCAATTTTAAAGTGTTTATTGAATTTGTTACAATATTGCTTCTGTTTTGGTTTTTCGGCCACTAGACATGTGGGATCTCAGCTCCTCGATCAAGGACTGAGCCTGCAGCCCCTGCATTGGAAGGTGAAGTCTTAACCACTGGACTGCCAGGGAAGACACCTGTTAATATGCTTGTTTCACAAATGAGAAAACAGGATTCATCACATGAGCAGGAGTTATACCCATGGTAAGTGGCAGAACTGGGTTTTTCAAGCATGGGGTTCTGACTCTGAACCCCTCCTTGTTAGGAGAAATTGGGAGAACTTCACATAGGAGTCCACAACTGAGCTGGGTCTAGGGTGGGTGGATGGTAGCCAGTCAGGGATGTTCTTGGCATAGAGAAGATGTCATCAAAGCATGCAGAGGATCCAGGAGTGGGGAGCTGCTTGTTGCGATGGGGACATAGAAACTGTGGAAGCACAGTGGGTAAAGGGTAGAAGATGAGTCTGGAAAGGTAGAATGGGGACCGGTCCTGAGAATGTCACAGCCACCACTGTCTCTGCTACTGGTCAGCTCCAGCACATCATCAGGATTGGAGAGAAGTAAAGTGGTTGAGGATGGGATGGAGGTGAGGAGTAAAGTATAAAACTGATGTGTATTTCAATAAGGAAAATATAAAGTTAAGATACTGGCATTGTGTATGAATTCCCTGCTCCTGTTTGCCACGTGTATAATAGTACCATAGAGCTACTGTCAAAGAAGCCGGCTGCACCTACCATCTTGATGCCGTGTTTGCCCTGTAAAAGTGTATTGCCTCACCACACCGTCCTTCCCTCACTGCAAAGCATCTGTTTCATTTTATGACTGGACTCCACCTCAAAGGTTTCAACCAGTAATTTTTTTTTTTTTTAACGATTTGCTGCGGTTGAACTTTGCAAGGTAGAAAAAAAATCCCCCTCCCTTAGCTGTGCTCTGGAGAGTATATGCTCTGTTCAAGGACTTCAGACAATCAAGCTAAGAACAGAATAATAATAACAGGTGATGTTTAGAGGAGCACCAGTGATCTAGGGTTTTTTTCCCTTTGGTTGGCTTATGCCACCCAGGTGGAAACATCTCCCTATAACGCACATCACTCAGGGAATGTGCTGCGTCTGGGGGCTTTTTCAATGCCATAGAGACAGTTTTTCCAATTTGTATGACAAATAATGTTTTGAGGCATTTTTCTGCATTCACAAAGAGATTCCTCTGCTTTACTAGTGTATATTGTAGAGAAAGTGTAGACATAAAGAGCTGTTACTTACTGTGGCCCTTTGTCGGTATAGACATTTCCCTCTCAGGTACGTGCACAGTGATCAAATAGAGGGGCTCTGAGCACACTATTTCATTCGAAATCCCAATTAAGGTGTCTTGCAACCATCACAGGTTTAGTTGAACTTGTGTTCTTGGCTTGTGCTCACCGTCAGCCGTTCTTTTTATTTCAGTGCCAGATAATCACTACATTCTTGTATTTATTTCCATTTTGCCAATTAGCTTAAGTTGTTAGCGCAAATTTATATGTCCTGGTTCTTCTAAGTCCTTGCCAATTACTTTGGAACTTTGAACACTTAACTGTGCTTGTTCTGGGGTACTAGCAATGAAGCAGTAATTAACTGAGATATTTGCCTCTTTTCCTTAAAAGCTAGAGAATAGGATTATACTCCAATAAACAGGCTTAAAGCAACGCAATGGTACCTCTTTTGATAACAAATTTTTAATCATCATTTACATGTAATTTGTTTTTTTGCATTAGTTAAACACTACAGAAATGAAAACAAACCAAATTAGGGTTTGTCAGATTTAATAAAGTGCTCACAGATCAAATTTGGCTTGGCTCAGCAATGCTCTACAATTCACATGATGCTTTAAATGAATCATAAAATGCTAATCAAGCAGAAATCTTGACCAAATCCAAGTAATTTGATTCAGTTCTGCAATAGATATGAAGGAAATGGAATTTTCTCTTCTAATTACATTTTTTAATCTTTTAAAAATACATTTATGATTATTGAGGAACAGACAGAAATAGTTTTTAAAATACTTTAAAATTAATCTCTTCCATCACCTTCAACATTTTGGTCATTGTCCTGTGGAGAAAAGTGAAATGGGGATTAAATGATCTCAAATGTTGTCTCAATATTTAAGCTGAATTTCAGACACACTGGGGGACAATCAATAGATAGGCAACTTTTGCTGAATCTCTACTAATGCCTCTAGATAAGGATGCTAAGGATCTGTAATGGGTATGTATCAAAATATATATATACACACACACCCATTGTGATTTTATAACCTGCTTAATATGGATCTAGGACTTTAGAAGCATAAAATCCAGAGATGATGTGAGAGGATTATTTTGTGTTGTGTGATCTTCAGATACTTGGTTTGGGACAAAGACTGAGATGGAGATGAATGAGATACAAGTTGGGAAGTTCTGAAAGTGACACAAAGGAAGAGATGCTCTAGCTAAACAAAGGTGTAGTGGATTCAGTGGGAGCTGCAACTCCTTACTCCTTCACTACTTGAAAGTCTCCAACTCAGCTTACTGGGAGATCATTTTTTTAAGTGTCAATATATAGTCAATTAGGAAAATTAAAAACATTTAGTTAAAATATTACATAACCATTTTTTTCTAGATATTATGTGGGTTTCATAAAATCAGAGATTCTTATGAAGCATTTAACAACTTTCTCCAACTAAGTTCAATGCCATCTGTTCTGTAGCAGGAGATGTCACTGTCCACTGCCAACATCCTTTAGTTACAGCTTCTTTCTTTCAGAATCTGGGTCTCAGGGCAATGGGAATTTGGGCAACCAGCGAATGAAAAGTAGCTTGTTTTAGAGTTCCCTGTCCCCAAGGAAGTTCATTTCTTCCCTTTGTGAAACCTCTCCATGTGGCTTATAATTTATGTCATTTTCTTTTAAGATCCAACTGTCTATTTCCTATGAAGTTTATTACATCTCTGAAAGTAAAATACAACCATTCTTATATGGACATGTCTTGACGAGACAGAAAGATTTTAACTTTGTTTATATCAAAACTTAAGCTCTTCCTTAGAAGGCTAATGGTTCAGTAGGACATCCGTATCTTTGTTTTTCTTCAAACGTTTCCAATTTCCCCCTCGACCTCTGAATGAGTATGACAAAAATCAGTCTCTCACTCCATCTTAATATAATGTAGAATCAAGTGTATCATCAGACGCTCATTTCTAATAGAGATCTCATTCTTGGCGTATCCCAAACTAAGCCCCAAATCTCCAAACTTCAGCCCACATGCCCCATGACCCTCCCCTCTGCAACCTGCTCTTCCTTCCATATTCCTAGTGTCATTTGATGGCCACACCATCCTTCAAGGTACTTAATACTCAATACAAAAATCTTGGTGCAATCCCAACCCCACTTTGAACCATCCCATCCTGGTCTACTTTATCCCTCTTACCATATTCTACTTTTTCTTTTTCTCACAGCACTTACCATTCTAATACACTATGTTATTTACTCATTTGTAGTGTGTGTCATCTATTGTCTGTCTCTGCAGATTAGAATATAAGATTCTCAAAGGCACGAGGACAAGGATCTTTGACCTAAGGGCCTAAAATAGTGCCTCCATAGATGACACTCAAGAAATATTTGTGAATAAGTGATAAAATAAGCTATGAAAAAATTCCATAAGAGATTCTTGAGTTAACTATTTTTATTTCCTAGATGTAGCTAAAAGTACCCAATATCAAGGAATCTCTTGCTGATTATCCAATTTAGAAGAGTCCCAGAATTGCTGGGATCTGGCTTTCAAAGTAAGAGTGAGCTGGGTTAGGTTGGTTTCTAGAGATATCCTGAAAGTGAAATGAATTTTAAAGACTAGAAGAATGATCTCTAATCTTATTGATATCTAATCTTTGATAGATCTTTTGTATGTAACATTTTTAGAACTGAAGGGTGTAGGCAAAGACATTCACTATACTCCTGAGAAAAATCCAGTTTTTATTTTGCTGTTCTTGTAATTCAGCATGATTGCTTTATTCAAAGATCCTAGCTTTAATCCTGACAACACTCTCGGTAAATTTAGATGATTAAATGTTTTCTGCTTAAACTTACTCAACCTAGCTATAGGAACTAGGATTAGATAGTTTTGTACTTATTTCTGTCCTCAAGCAAGGAAACACGTTTACTTAGTTTTCCTTCAAAAATTTCTCAGAATATGGGTAAAAACCAATAATAAGAAGAAAAAATTCATAATATATTTCATTTTATTCTCAGATAATTAAGATAAAAGGCTACTGTTTAGGAGATAAATTGTATAGGTAATTTGTAAGATGTAAAAGTTGAATTTTATAGTTGAGTTATTACCATTTTATTTTTTCCAGAAGGACTGGCTTTTGTTTAATGTACTTGATTAAAATATCTGAATCTAGATACTTAGCTTTGAGAAATATCAATTTGATGGAACTTTGACTAGGCGACATCAAGTGATTTATCCAAAGATTCCCCATCACCTGGCTAGTTAATGGCAGAGCCAGCAGTAGGACCCAGGAGTGAGGATGGCCAGGGAAGAATTTTATCCCAATATATATATAGTTTGCCTGGCATATTGCTTTCCTTCTTAATTTCAGTTTAATTTTATTATTGCTGTTATCATTGAAATATAAATTCTCTTGTATTTAAGACCAAAAGGTAACCAAGGAACCAGGCTAGTGTGGAATGGCATACATTCTGCCCTGGGGCATAAACTTGTATTTTTGGCACCTAAGCAATGCTTTTATATATGTAATATGTGATATATGATTTCCTGCATCTTCAAAATTTTTTATAATTTTTACATATTCTAGTTTACAATAAAAACTTAATTTTAGAAAACATTAGTAAAGAAAAATATTCATCATACATAATAATAAATAAAATAAATATAACATACAATAAATATACTAATATAGACAAAAGTAGATTCTATATTTATTTTTCTCTTTAAGGAATAAATTATGTCATGTTTAGAATGTCATTTGTTACTTTTGACGTTTAGAAAAAAAAGTATACTAAAATAAGCTTTACAAATACTCGTCCTTTCTTTTTCTGATTCCTTTTGTAAAAAGAGTCCTTACCTAAATATATTCTCTTGCTCTTCATATATTGAAAACCAAACCTTTCAAGAATTACATATATGTAACAGTTTATTGTATTTCTTTTTCCATCTGTGGTTAAATTTCTCTTTTCATCTCTGGTAGTTACACTTGACTTACCCAGTCAGGCTCCACCTTTCTTGATAGCGTCTGTACAATCAAAGGACAGTAGGGGTTTAAACTATATTTGAGTTCTCTGGTGGTTTTCATTTTAATTTTCCAGAAGCTGAATTTTGAGCTTAAATTAGCTGGCTACCTTGGAACCTGACCTTCTACTTTCACTTGGCTGAGGAGAGAATTCTTATTATGGAGAGATAATTCCTACCAGGCAGGAATTTGTATCCAAGAACTATCATGTTTCAAATGCCCTTAGTAGAAGCATTTAGCAGTGCTGATCTATTTGGATACATCTGGAAGAGAAAACAGAAATTTGTAAATTATTATGAGATATAGAGTCTACAGATTGGTCGGAGGAAAGAAAGAAGACCAAAAGAGGAAGGAATTGATATTCTGGATAAGACAGTATGGGATACCCTGGAAGTACAGTAGGAAGAGAGAAAAATGCACTAAACTGACAAGGTGTCCTGCTCCCTCTTGAAGGGAGTGTGATTTGGGGTAAAATAGCCTTGGATGGAAAGTAGGTGGAATTCAAGCCCATCAGCCCAGGAGCACCTCATTGATGAGTCCAGCGGACACGGAGAGGAGAGATGGCAGTTTATCTGGAATCAAGTTGACCTTGGCTCCAGAACTCGGTGGGCGCTAACTACAAGGACATTCCTTAAAAAGGGAATTTCTTGCATCCAGAATTTGTCTTGAGGAGGAGTCAGGATATGATACATATGGAGTATGAAGAAACCTGGGAATCTATTCAGCCTGAACACAGGAGCAAACATAAATTAAGATCTCATAGGTTAGTCTCTGGAGGGACGTAACCCCAGAGGTTGTAGGGGATGTAAATTGAATTGTATATGTTAGGTAATCCCTGGACTTATCCTGTTTAGACATAGTCTATGTAGTGAGTATTAAAACATGTTCATGGTGGCGTCATATTCGTTAATACTCTGTCTATGGTCAGTCCTTCCTGCTCTGTTCCTCTTCTCTTCACAAGGTTCTGCTAGATTCTTTGGAGGAGGGACTATGTACTGTCCATTGTTTTATACCCTGATCATACCACTGACAATTGCAGCCCTGCTCCCACCCATGATCCAGCATTCCCAAACTCTCTACCCTGCCCTATTTTGAGCCCCTTGGATTTATCATGATCTTGTATGCTGTATAATTCACCTATATATTATGTTTGTTATTGTCTGTCTCCTCTTCTTAGAATGTAAGTCCCATGAGGATGGATTGTTGTCTCTTCTCTTCACTGTTGTTTTTTTTTTTCCCCCAAAGGCCTAGAAAAGTGCCTGGGGGGTAGGAAGTATTAAGTAACTGAGTGTTGTCTAAATTGTTGGGTCCCTTGTTAAATATCTTGGTTGGTGGCATATATCTTATGTTTATGCTATTCTCCTTCCCTTGTAAGTAGAGCTGCAAAGCCAGATATTTAAATCAACACAGTCTCTCTTGTTTTTCTATGAGTTGGGAGCAATTACAATAGGTATTGGCCTGGGACTTCCCTGGTGGCACAGTGGTTAAGAATCCACCTGCCAATTCAGGGGACACAGGTTCGAGCTCTGGTCTGGGAAGATCCCACATGCTGCAGAGCAACTAAGCCCCTGCGCCACAACTACTGAGACCATGTGTCACAACTACTACCAAGTCAACACAGCTAGAGCCCGTGCTCCACAACAAGAGAAGCCACATCAATAAGAAGCCCACACATCACAATGAAGAGTTGCCCCCGCTCACCACAACTAGAGAAAGCCCATGTGCAGCAACAAAGACCCAACGCAGCCATAAATAAATAAATTTATTTATTTAAAAAAGAAAAATAGGCATTGGCCTGAAAGGAGAGAAAGAACATCAATTAAGGTGGGATTGACCTTGGGACCTGGAAAGATAGAAGCACAATGAAGAGACTTTTCTGCTCTAGTCTGTTCTGACTCAAAGAGGCCCAGGATTTCCCTCAGTGTCTTAAACTCATACTTAGGAGACCTTGGTTCTAGATCTGTTCTGTCACTAATTTACTATATGACATTGAACAAGTCACTGTCTTAGTTTCATTGTCTATAACATGGAGATAATAAGAGTTTGCTTTTTTTGTTTCACTGTTTTTCAAGATAACCCTGTATAAAAAATGTTAAAATAGTTTGAAAAGTTTAAGATGCTATATATTTATAAACACATTATTATTATCATTATCATTATTATTGAAGGTTTTTTAAAAAATACTTTCATTAAGATATCATATATCTATGCATAGAATAAGATTTAAAAGCATAATATATAATTTTTTAGGTGGTACTATTTGCTTAATATCTGTATCAGATACTTCTGGGTTTAGAATATCAATCATTTTTGTAAAGCATGATTTTTTTTTGGTATCTTCTTCACTCAGATAAGAACATACGTTACTCTGTTGGCAATGAGAATATGAAGTTTGGCTACCTGTGATCACTGCTTTTGGCTGGGAAAATAGTGGACTTGAAGTGGAGTTTGTACGGAGGGTCAGTGAGGAGGACTGAGGCAGGTCGTGAGGACTGAGTGTGTCAGGAACAAGCCCATCAGGTGCTTGGGCCATAAAATGAGGCCAGGAGGGACACAGTGTTCCTGATGACAGTAGTAAATCTGTTTCAAATAAAGTGAATTATTTGGTTAAACTTTCCTATGTTCTGTCAGATCTTTGGCACTGAGAACCAACTCAATATAGAAATTAGCTCACCCAGAGGCCGGAGGACAGAAAGACTCAAAGTACAGACTGTTGCATCAAAATTGTGTTTAGAAACACAAAGCTCTCATGAAATATTTGGTGTGTTGCTCTTTAGAACTTTCTAGTTTGAACAGAATTGCCACTTCTTATATTACTGCTCTTTTAGTATACGTTTGGGACAAAGTACTTACCTGATGAAATATATATATTCAGGTCTCTGACAAATCTGAGCTCTTTTAATTTTTTATTAAAATCATACAAGGAAAATTGCTTAGCATCCCAAGGGAGCATTGACTGTACTGATTCTCATGGATATTTCATTAAAAAAAAAATTTACGTGGACTCTTCTCCTCCCGTTTCTCCAGTGAAGATTGTTTCAAATAAAGCTGTCTGATATAGAAAGACATGGTTGCTAGGGAGCCAGAGTCACGATGGCTGATGTTACTAGGGAGGATACAGAGGTAAGTCCCTGATTACAGAAGAGAACTATATTTCCTTCTCCTTGAAAGTGAGTTTTCTTTATATACAGATGACAAGCTCACTAACTCAGTAGGAATAAGACTTCAGAAAGAAATACGAAATTTTAATACTCCTCAGAGTGACGTAAATCTAAAGCTATTTCTTCAGGATGAATAGGGTTTATGCCCACCTAGATCTCATTCTATGGTGGAAATGCTTCTGGCAAATCCCACGTGGTGCAAATCTTTTGGCAAGCTCTCTAAGTCCTTGCACCTGGGTGGAATGAAGAATCTCTTCCATCTTCACATTTGGTTAAGTACAGGCCAATAAACATTGAGATCTGCTACGTGCTAGGCATTTTACTAGGGGCTTTTAACACATTTTGTCATTTAATCCTATAATCCTGATGCAAGGTACTGTCATTTCAATAAACACTAGGAAATATTCTTTGTCTGTGGAAAAGGTAGGATTTGAATACTGTTCAGTGTCACTAAGTTCTTCCTTTTAAAATGTCTCCTGCTAGGGAAGAATAAATACATAAATATATCAATTCCATGTAAACCACATCACCTGTACTTTTTCTGCTAGTTTTACCAATACTTTTTAAAAATCCATATGTGGGAAAGTTTAATGGAAGACGTTCAGGAGATTATTCTGGCTTTCTTTTGAAAACAAAACGTGGTAAACACTGCTTCATTTTACCATTAGATAGTTTAATTGGTGCCTTGTTGTTTGGGCTCCCTGTAGGATGTTAATGCCCACACAATTGAACTCAATTGGAAAAAAAAAAAAACTTACTGAGTAGATTCCTTGTATACAGTATTGTGCGAGGATGGGTAAGACTGTCACTATGAAGCTTTCGCTGTAATGCTGTGAGGATATTACCAGATGGTAAAAGGAAAGCATTTTGAGTAGAAGTCTTAAATGCTCCTTCAGTAGTTGAGATTGGCAAACAGTCAATCCTATCAACGATATGCTGCTCTCCAACTTTAGATACCTTCAATCTTCAACATTCTAGAACACTTTTGTGGAGATAGAAGGCCAAAGCCAAAGAGCGTCTGCAACTTCTGAGATGATGGAATTTTCATCGTCACTAGTATCTATTTACAGAGACTGAATAAGGGCATATGCGGTCGACAGACACTCTTTAAAAAAGGTTGTGTTTGGGTTTGCACATGAACAAGGCATGAGCCAAGACGAAGAATGGAATGGGCACCCTATTAGCCTGAGAAGCCACATCTTGTAGCCCAGAATATATTTTAGAAAGCAAAAGTGGATTTAAAAAAGACAGCAATGTGCTGAGAGAGCAAGCTGTGTGACCTGAGTGGGATTTATGGAGGTAATTATTGTGTCTGGGTTTTCAAAAATGCTGGAAAATTTTATGATCACCACCAGGCACTTGTAGCCTGATCAGTGGAGATAGAAGAGAAAGGTTATTTAATGCTTCTCAATATGAATTTATTGCCCATGGGAATTAGGATTGAGAGGCTTTTCCATGTAGTGCTTTTTCTTACGCTATATTATTTTTTTAAAAGGTAAAAGAAAAAAAGAAAGGTCTCTTCCTCTGAAATGCCTGTTTGTTGATTCCTATTAGGGGCAGGACATTTGATTAGATGGACTAGAGCATGTACAGCAAATGCCACCCTACATGAATAGAGGTTGCTAAGAAACATAGTGTTTTGGGATTACTACCTTAATGGTTATCTACAAATTTAACACTGCCAATCTCTCATTTCACAGGGGGCATGGGCAGACCTTTAAATTACTCCAATTTTAGAGATTGTGATGCTGTGCATTAGACATCAGCCTTTGCAGCAGACCTGAGACTTGAACATAGACCGAGATAAGAGATTTATGTGAAAGACAAGACTTGTTTCTAAAACCGCTGTCTCCTCATAAAACATGACAATCAAGTAGAGCTGTATGAGTTTGAAACATAGGAAGAGGAGGATGTGTTCTTCCACACACTTCGTGATTTTATCTATAAGCCAGCTTTCCAGCAAAAACCTTATGAACAGTTGTAGTAAAGATGACATATCTATGCGACTTGTTAAGGGAAATAGCAGTGTTAAAATAATCTGTAAGACTGCATTGTTCATAAATGAGCCAGTTGGTTTTGAAGGATTTGATTGAGCCCATAAGTCAAAATGGCCAAAGTATTTGTGTAAATTACCTATGTTGATATATCTAGGGATTGTAAGTATACGTACAATTCACAGAGCATTCAGAAATTAGTATGAAGCCTTGGATGTGGTCTAATGTTGGCCTCCCTATAATACAGAAAAAGATACATTCAATTTACTCCTAAGATATCTACCGAGTTACATCAGGCATTGCAGATGTGACTATGGATTAGATATGGGGAAAACAATCTTACTAATAAATGAAGAATATTTACTAAATCCAACATTGCTATTGTGACAGATTGTGCCACACAAAATAGGTATTATTTGACCTTGGTTGTCATGTCAGCCATCATTGCCTATTCTAGAAGATATTGGTCCATCATAGGAAAGACCCAAGAGACCTGCATATTTTTAGGTTATAATAAGAAATTAAGAAATTAAAAAAACTGTTTCATAAACACTTAAAATCTTTGTTCTTCAGACATACACAAATGACTGCTGCTACATGTCTTCTTTTTTTCCTCTTTTTAACAGGCAGTGGCTACAATTGATTCAGCACTACTTTACCAGAATAAGCAAAGGTCTATTTGCCTTGCATGATATTAAATTAAATCAGTCTGAGAGATAAACAACTTAAATTTTAATGCTTCACATTCAAGAGTGCATCTGTGCTAATATTTAAATAACACAATACATCTATCTTTCAGACTCAGATTCCATGTCTTGGTCTTCTTTGGTTTTAGGCTTTTGTTGAAAGCTCTAAATTTATTTAATCTTCCTCTTTTCCAGAAAGGTGAGAGTTTTGCTGTAAACCTTGTTCAACTAAAAAAATTGTGCAAATCTTACTTCAGATTCATCCACTTAGTTATTTATTTTACCAGGTTAGATCAAGACTTAGTCACAAAGGCAAATAATATAAAGCAATATTACCTGTAACATTCTTTCAGTATATTTGATAGAAGTATAGAATGACCACATCATCAAATAAGTGCCTATAAAGAAATTTGTTCATGTCATTCCTCACTGATTTGAATTACTTCATTCCCTAAATCACTGAAGATGAAGCAGTCCTTCTAGGATTTCTATACAAATGTAGGTAGTTCTTTTTCAGTTTTCATATATCAGATGAACCAGTGGAGGGTAAATACATTTTCCTTTCAATTTTTTCCCTACTTTATATTGGAATATATTGTTACCAAACTGCCTCCATCTTTATGAAGGTATATATACATAAATGCTCTCTTTACACACACACACACACACACACACACCCCCACACCCACACGTATACTCACTTTGCCTCATGAGAAGAAATAGTGTGAGAAAAAAAATTCAAGACGCTAACACTATTCTTTCCATTAACTTGGGTAAGTTTCTAAACCTCAAAGAACTTCAGTTTCTTTATTTGCAAAGTGGAATTAATCATACCCACCTTTTTGGG
The DNA here is from genome assembly GCF_963455315.2 of Globicephala melas. Lineage (NCBI taxonomy): Eukaryota > Metazoa > Chordata > Mammalia > Artiodactyla > Delphinidae > Globicephala > Globicephala melas. Next base: position 112,086,075 of record NC_083318.1, on the reverse strand, counting down.
GTTTTATGAAGATTAAATGAATATGCAAAACAAATAGATTCTGACAAATTACGGGCAATAAAAAAGTATCTCTTTTCTTCTTATTGCTAATTGTTGAATACGTTAGCAGGGCAAAGCAAGCCATTCTTTACTTTTTTTCCACTAAGATCCAGGAGACATGGTAAGACTATATTTTACTTTTCACAATGTATAAAGTTGCCAATCAGAAGACATAGGATTTAGTACTAGGAGATAATTTAGTACTAGGAGATAAACAATAATGGTATTGTTTCATGTGTTTTCTTAGAAGGAACTGAAATATACTCATTTGAGATTTTATTAACCATGGAAACTATGCTATAGTTTGCCAAATTATTTCAATGAATGAAGTTTTGAAATTTTGTGTTTTTTTGGAAAGCTTGTATACAGCCCAAACCCTTTTTTTCACCATGAAATTCAGTTCACAGTTATGCCAGAAGGACTTCCTGATGAGTTTTAACACACCACAACTCTCAGATGTAGTAGTTTACATCTAACCTTTTAAAAATCCTGTAACTTTTAGGCATTTGTGTAGATAGTATCCAGTGATGGCCACTACCAGTTTCTTCCTTCTCTGCTCTTGTATGCTGCCCCTCATGTCAAGAGATGGAGTCTAATTTCCATCCCCTTGAGTCTGGGCTGGTCTTAGTGACTAGTGTGACCAATAAAATGGGTCAGGAATGATGCTCTGCAGCCTCTGAGCCAAGGCTATAAGAAGTTTCATATCTTCTTGGTTGATCTTTTGGGATGTTTCCTCTCAGAATCAATCTGACTTGCTGTGAGAAGTCCAAGGCACATGGAGAAGACTTGTAGGAACTCCAGCTTAGCCCCAGTTGTTAGCCATTATTAGGGACCAGCCATGAGAATGAGCCATCTTGGACGTCTAGCCCAGTGAAGGATTCATATGATTCTAGTCCAAGTAGCCATTAGACTGCAACCACATAAAAAAGCCCAAGTTAGAACCAATCAACCTATAGAACCATAAGAGAAAATAATAAATTGTTGTTTTAAGCCACCAAGTTCTGGGTACTTTGTTATATAACAAAAATATAGATAACCAGAGCAGCGTTATAAGCAAAAACATGGTACTCAAACAAACATGTTCATATAAAGATGGGGTATCTGTTATGTTAAACCTCAAAATATTAAGCAATTTGTGCCCTTACTAAGGCCTAAATCCTGTTTTTGATTTCAGCGTAATGAGGCTTCAAGAAATATAGTGAGTGTATGGTGTTAGATTTGAGGGGGAGAATTGAAATATAGCATTTTGGAGCTTGGAGCTTCATATGCACCCATCCATTCATTTAATATTGATTATGCAAAGCAATATGCCAGGTGCTGTGGGGGATAAAGGCATGAGTCAGAAAGCTGTACCAATATTAGCATTTTGGAAGGCCCTTCCTTTTCCCTCCGAAGACAATAAACCACAGTGTTCAAGTTTCCTGCTGGGTTTTCATTTGGTGCTCTCTCCAGTTTTCTTTCTTCCATTCTTTTGGCCATTTTTTTTTTCAGGTTGTTTGTTTTTTTCAGTGTTTTGAAAGTGTAAAAAGAAAAAATAAACCCTTAATTTCAAGGAAAAATAGTTACTTACATAAGGACATGGTAATCTTCAAAAAAACAAACTAGTAATACTAGTAAGCAATCTAGAATTTTGGTGAAGATTTTTATTTTTATTTTTAGCTCCAATTTCTATTGACTCCATAGGATTACTTTTCTTTCAGTGTGATTTAAGCTCATGATCTGGTATAAATGACAGGATGGATAACAGAATTCTTATGTAGCCCAGATGCTTGAAATGTGATAAACCAACTATTAATTGCTTTCAAGTATTGTGACTTTGTGAAGAACATGGGCTTTGAAGAGAGAAAACCTGGACTCTTTCTAAATATGACAGTTACTATTTTTTTACTTCAGGTAATTTTTGAAAACACTCTAAGCCTAAGTTTCATTATCTATAAAGTGAGTATAAAAGTGGTCTTGATATCCAAAGGCTATTGTGAGTATTAGCTGCAGTTATGCACATAAAGTACTTGAAAGGGCTCTAGTACATAGTAAGAGAACCAACATTTTTCTGAGATCATGATCACGGGAATACATTTTCTAGGGTGTAAAAGATAGTGATGCTGAGGGTTCAATGTGATTTTATTTAGGTTCCACAGTCAGTGGGGCAATTAAAAATTACCTAGATCTATTTACTTTTTACAAGTGGTTTAAAATTTTTAAAGTATCATTTAAAAAGCAGTGCAAGCTTTCTTTAAATGAAATCCCACCTAGGTGGGTCATTTGTTTGGTTGAAATGGGGGTGGGGACCAGTTTCACTTTCTGCAGTGGTTCTCTTATGACAAAAACCTAATGGTTTAGCAAAGTCCACTTTAAAAACTACTGCACTAGGCTATTTTTCCTATGTTTGCAGCTCTATTTCTTTCTAGTCCTGCTTTGCCATGTGTTGTAAGCCCTCAAAACTCTATATTATCCTAAATGTCCTATGTCATTTCTTGCCTCCCTACCGGGGTTACAGCTTCTCACTCTGCCTGGCTAGTCCTAATCTGTACTTTTGGTATTCAAGATCAGCCTCTTTGCACCAGCTTGGAGGTGAAAGGATGTGAGGGGAATATGTATTAAGGAAAAAAAAAACCCTTAAAATGCATTAATTTGCTATTGCAAATGTTTTATCCCAATTACAAAATGAAATCAAATACGTTTCACCCTAATTGCTCAAGCCGACTGAGCTACATTTTCATCCCATAGTTTTAAGTTTTATAATTTGGGATTTCTCCAAATACATTCTAGGGAAGTTGGTGAAGGCAGCTGGTGAACACAGATGTTATTTCATTAACATATTTAGCCAAATCTTGATAAATCCTAATATACATTTCCTTAAACCAGGAAGTTCCTTTCCTTGAGTTCCTTTTCTGACTTCCAGAAATTTTCAGGAACGTTGACCTGTATTCATGAAATTTTCCTGGCTTTTTATAGTGCCCACAGTAAGTCCAGTCCAAACTCCACCGAACTTAGAGTTGCTACCGGCTTCTTGTGCCCCTCAAGGCTTTGCCTCTGCTGTCACTGATGAGGCTGGGTGTCCCTTATATTTGGCATAGGGGGTCTTAGAGACTGCTTTTGAACCTGTAAAGTGTGAATAAGAGCATCTCTTATGTATTCCAACACAGGGAGGAACTAAATATTTGCTTGAACAAATAAGTACTTGAGTAGCTGGTGACAGCTCTTTTAATTAAACAAAAATCAAATTATAAGAATAAAATATGCTTATTTTAAAATGAAACAATAGTGGTGCATGGAGGTAAAAAGGGGGAATCCCCCATTTTTTGTGCATTTTGTTCAAGTCTTCTGTATATTTCTACTTTTTTGTTTGTTTCTATATTATATATTTATTTTTTTATCAGTGCTCTTAGGAAGAAAGAAGAGAGAATGAGGCAGAGGCAGTATTTGGGAAGATAATGGATGAAAATATACCAACTTTGTTTTGATTAGCATTGTATGATATATGTTTATCCATGCTTTCGTTTTCAACCTTTCTGTTTTTTCTGTTATGTTATATCTCTTATATTTAATAAACAGTTGGAATTAAAAAAAAAGTAGTCTCAAATTTTTTGTCCTTTAACTAGAACATGTAGTGCATTTAGTGTAATTACTAACATTTCAAATTGTCCTGTGTTTTCTCTCCTTTCTTGCTTTTTTAGAATTGATTATTTTTTATCATTCTCTTCTCCTACTTTGGAAGTTGTATACTGTATTATGTTTCCTTTCTTTTAGTGGTTTCCCTAGAAATTATAATGTGAATGATTAACACATCAAATTCTAATGTCAAACAAAACCTTTACCTTTCTCCTACACAATACAAATCTTAAAAACCTTTAATTCCATTTACTCTCCTTTTGATTTGTATTACTTTGCTAGGAAATTTAATTACATCATTTTTTATACTCCACAATACATTGTTACTATTATTGATTCTATATAATCAAAGCTCACTTGTAGTTACACAAACACCTGCTAGTTTCTTTGCTATTTATTCTTTCTTGTACCTTGATCCCAAGTGTATCCATTTGGGATCACTTTCCTTATATATGAGGAATATCCTCTAGAATTTTATGAGTGAAGGTCTGCTAGTGACAAATTTTCTCAGTTTTTGTTTATAAGAAAAATGCAATTATTTTTAAATGCATATTTTAAAAATGATATTTTCCCTGGATATAGAATTCTAGATTGACAGTCACTTGTTTTCAGCCATTGAATGTATCATTTCACTGGCTTTGGTCTTAATGAAGCTGTTGAGAAATGAGATGTCAGTCTGTTGCTTTATTGAAAGATTCCCCCCACCGTCCCAGCTTCTTTTAACACCATCTCTTTGTCTTTGGTGTTGTGCTGCTTTACTACAATGTGAAATTTCTTCTGATGGGGATGTATTTGGCTTCTTAAATCTGTGGATTGATGTCTCATCATTTCTGGAATATTTTTGGCCATTATCTTCCCAAATATTTTACCTGCCTCATTCTCGCTTTCCTTCCTTCTGAAGCTTTGATAGAAAATATGTTAACATGCTAACTCTATCCTCAATCTCTCTTAAATTTCCTTTCATTTTCCCCCCACTTCTTTATTTCTTAGTATTGCATTGTAGGTAGTTTTTTTCTGACCTATCTTCCAGTTCTTAATTTTTTTCTTCAGCTGTGTTTAAGTTGCTCACAAACATATCAATTGAGTTCTTAAATTTAAGTAAATGATTTTTTATTTCTAAAATATCTCTTTTATTCTTTTTTAGGTCTGTGGGTCACTTTTTATAGTGCCCACTGATAAGTTAATTCTTCTCTTTATTAGGCATTTTATAACTTAGAGATATTTATTCAAATATCTGAACTCTCATTCTGTTTTGGCTTTTTCGTTATTCTTCTTATAATGCTTGATGTGATGTGTACATAGTAAGTTTTAATCCTAAATTGCTTATTTTCTTTGGGAAATTATTTATGGGAATTTTTGAGTCCCTGGGTGAATATGAATTTCTCTAAATATCTGCAGAGTATTTTTGTTTGTTTGTTTTGTTTTTTTGTTTTGTGGTACGCGGGCCTCTCAATGCTGTGGCCTCTCCCATTGCGGAGCACAGGCTGCAGACGCGCAGGCTCAACGGCCATGGCTCACGGGCCCAGCCGCTCCGCGGCATGTGGGATCTTCCCGGACCGGGGCACAAACCCGTGTCTCCTGCATCGGCAGGCGGACTCTCAACCACTGCGCCACCAGCGAAGCCCTGGAGAGTATTTTTGTTTGTTTCTGCAATATACTTGAAAGAATTATGTCTGGGACAGCTTCAAACTAAACTTATGGTCTGAAGTCTTTTGGACCACACAAATGATATGGATTTGAGCTACAAATCTATACAAAACTTGTTTAAGATTATGACTTCTCAAGGAAAATATATCCTCTTTGCGCTCTTTAATACCAAGGCAAGTTTTCTTGTAGCCTCCTGGAGGTGGGGAGGGAGGGATGAGATTACTTCTGATTCACTCTCACTGAGCATGTGGCCACCTGAAGTCCTGGATAATTGGTTGGCAAAAGTCTCTTATAGACTTTCTAACTTGGGGTAACCTTGTTTTTGTTTTCAATCCCATGACTCTCTGAGGCTGCAAAAATGAAATTCAAGTTTCTGGGTTTAGAAAATGCCCCCATGGCAAAAGCAGTTTAGTCCTCTGCTTACTCTTTGGATTCTCTTTTCCACTTAGCTTTTGATTGGCAGTAATTTACTACTTTGTTATATCATAAATATTTTTAACCTGACATTTTTATATTTAATCCAGCATTTTTAGTTGTTTTTGGAAAGATAATCAATCCATCCAAATTCCTAGCCACCATAATACCTGAAGCAGAAATCCCCATTTTTGTCTATTCGAATCACGGCTGTCACTCAATCACACGGAGACGTCACATTTCTTACTTTGTTATTAATAATTATTGGGTTGTATAACATTTTATTTGCATATGCCATCATTCCAAATATATTATAAACTCCCTAAAACAACTTTGCTGTGATCTGCATGGCACCTGAACAGGGTTAACATAACGGGTGCCCAGAATATACTGGCTGACTGAAAGACTAGGGTACAATTTCTCCATTCAAGGAATATTCTGTTTTTTTAATTTATCAGTATGGCACCACTGATCCACTGGCAGTAAGTCATGCTCTTTAAGTTCTTTTCTCCATCAGTACTGATTAATTTGTACTGATCTTTCTCTACTCTCTGGGCAGAAACATTTGTCCCCAGGGGCTTGCATTCATGAGACAGAGGAGATTAGGGAATAGCACGCAGACTTCTTGCAAGTGTCTGTGAAATGGTAGTGAGAGAGATGTTTAGTTTTCTTTCAATATCTACTTCTACTTTTCTCCTGTTACAGTAGGGGTTTTAGCTAGATACATGGCTTCCTAGAATAATAGAATATATTAGCCAGCTTCCTTTGTAGAGAAGCGTGAAATATAGCTATGTTCTGGTCAAAGGGACATAAGGAGAAACACCCTGTGGCAGCCTCTAGGACCCTTCCATGTGAGACAACTGGCATGGACACAGTGAGCTTTCTTATCTCTTTGCCTTAAAATGCTGCTTAGGATATATGTGATGGCTGTAATTCTGTCTCAGTCCATGAGTGAAGACCATGCCCAGAGGATGGCAGAGTGGAAAGTTAGAAAGAACTTGGATCCCTGTGGACTTTGTGAAACAGGGATGCCCTACTGCCTCTCTGGATTGTTTGCCTCTTTTTACCTGAGAGACAAATAAACTTCTTACTTATTTAAGCCACTATTATTTTAGGTTTCTGTTGTTCACATCTGAACATTATCTTCACTAATCTAGTGAGTAAACACTTAATTCCAGAAACTATGTAGTCAGGGATTTGTTTATAAATATCTGGGATCCATGACATAACATCTAGTCACACCAATTAATGCTTTTTGTCAATCCTTAGAGGTGGGATTGGATGGTAAATAGCATAACCTAAATATATAATATCTGTTTTATGTGTTTAAATTAAATGCATAGTGAACTCTACAGCTTTCAGTATGTTTTGAGTTTTATTATTCTATAATATCTATTCCAGGGCTTAGAACTGGTTAGCATTCCAACTCATTACAATGTAGACAGGATAGCAAAATCCTACTATTGATTCCAGAAAAAAGAAAACCCCCAAATGATAACTAAAGGCAAATTCACTTATGGATAAAGATGCAAAAGTCCTAAGTAAAATAATAGCAAATTGAAGCAGTAACCATACTTCATAACCAAGAAGGTTTATTTCCAGGTTTGCAACTATCGTTCAACATTAGGAAAGTTACCAGCATGATTCATTCTATCACTAAATTAAAAGTGTGTGTATGAAGGAGATCACTCAATAGATACGGAAAAATTCCTACTCTTGATAAAATCTCTTAGCAATATAGAAATAAAGAGAAAATCCTTTAACCAAACATAGTGTATTTATAAAAGACCTTAAGCACAAACTTTACTTAATAGTAAAATACTGGAAGTATTCACGTTAGAGCCAAGCACAAAGCAAGAACGTTCACTACAACTGATAGTACTCCACATTAGATGAGCAATCCTGTTTAATTCAATAAATTAAAATAATATATATTATGTAGAAATCATATAAGGTTAGCCTTTTATCATACTGTTTATATTATACTATATATCAGGGGTCCCCAAACCCTGGGCCATGGACTGGTACTGCTCCGTGGCCTGTTTGGAACCAGGCCACACAGCAGGAGGTGAGCGGTGGGCGAGTGAGCGAAGCTTCATCTGTATTTACAGCCACTCCCATCGTTCACAGTACCACCTGAGCTGTGCCTCCTGTCAGGTCAGCGGCAGCATTAGGTTCTCATAGGAGCACAAACCCTGCTGTGAACTGTGCATGCGAGGGATCTAGATTGCGTGCTCCTTATGATAATCTAATGCCTGATGATCTGAGGTGGAGCTGAGGCTGTGATGCTAGCGCTGGGGAGCAGCTGCAAATACAGATTATCATTAGCAGAGAGGTTTGACTGCACAGAGACCATAATAAATCAATTGCTTGCAGACTCATATCAAAACCCTATCAGTGAGTGGCAAGTGACAGTTAAGTTGCATCTGGTGGCAGGCTTTATAGCAGCAAGTGAGTTGATGTACTTCAATTGTACAATTGCATCTGGTGGCAGGTTTTAAGTCAGAATCCAACACATATTTTAGTCTGCACATGGCCCGCCCATTATTTTATTTACCACTTCCATCCGTGCCTCTTTCCTGCACTGTGCAGTTGTCTCAGTCACAGTTTTGGTAAGCCTACAAGCTAACCCTAGCCAAAATGAGTAAAAAACAAACGTCGCTGGAGAGCTTCTTGGAAAAGTGGGAAAGACACAATGATGAGACAGCAGAAGACTCTAAGACTGCCAACAGAAAGAAAGCTGCATTTAAAGGAAAATACCAAGACTGCTACTTAAATTACGGGTTCATTGCAACAGGTGATTCACATTCTCCAAGATGCTTTGTATAATATGTGGTGACCAGCTATCCAATGAAGCCATGAAACCTTCAAAACTGCTTCGCCACATGGAGACCAATCACCCTGCATTAAAACACAGACCTTTGGAGTTTTTCAAAAGAAAAAAATGTGAACACGAAGAGCAGAGGCAATTACTGAAGGCCACCACTTCATCAAATATGTCTGTACTGAGAGCATCATTCTTAGTGGCTAACCGCATTGCTAAAGCTAAGAAGCCCTTTACTATTTGTGAAGAGTTGATCCTTCCTGCTGCTAAGGACATTTGTTATGAACTTTTAGGAGAGGCTGCAGTTCAAAAGGTGGCACGTGTTCCTCTGTCATCTAGCACCATAACTAGAAAAATTGATGAAATAGCAGAGGATATTAAGGCACAATTGTTATAGAGGATTAATGAGTCCCCGTGGTATGCAATCCAGGTTGACGAGTCTACCAATGTTGACAACAAGGCAACAATGCTTGTTTTTTTTTTTTTTTTTTTTGTGGTATGCGGGCCTCTCACTGTCGTGGCCTCTCCTGTTGCAGAGCACAGGCTCCAGACGCGCAGGCTCAGCGGCCATGGCTCACGGGCCTAGCCGCTCCGCGGCATGTGGAATCTTCCCGGACCGGGGCACAAACCCATGTCCCCTGCATCGGCAGGCGGACTCTCAACCACTGCGCCACCAGGGAAGCCCAACAATGCTTGTTTTTGTGCGATATATTTTTCAGGAGGATGTGCATGAGGATATGTTATGTGCACTTTTGTTGCCAACCAAAAGCACAGCTGCAGAACTATTCAAGTCTTTGAATGATTACACATCAGGAAAACTGAATTGGTTATTTTGTGTAGGTATATTACAGTCGGAGAGGATGCCATGACTGGACGGCTTTCTGGTCTCACTACTCGGGTCAAAGAGGTCACATCTGAATGTGTCTATGCTCTATGTCATCCATAGAGAAATGCTGGCTAGCCAAAAAATGTCACCTGAACTCAACAACATTTTGCAGGATGTAATTAAAATTATCAACCCCATTAAAGTACATGCCCTTAACTCACGTCTGTTCATGCAGCTCTGAGAGGAGATGGACGCAGAGCACCCACGTCTTCTTTTACACACAGAGTGAGATGGCTTTCTAAAGGTAGATCACTGGCCAGAGTTTTTGAGTCATGAGAGACGCTCCAGAGATTTCTTTTAGAAAAGCAGTCACCACTGGCAGCACATTTCAGTGACACAGAATGGGTTGCAAAACTTGCTTACTTGTGTGACATATTCAACCTGCTCAATGAACTCAGTGTGTCACTTCAGGGGAGAACAACAACTGTGTTCAAGTCAGCAGTTAAAGTACCTTCATTCAAAGCAAAACTGGAATTATAGGGGTGACGAGTGAACATTGGGATTTTTGACATGTTTCAAACATTAGCAGAGATTTTGAAAGAGACTGAGCCAGGGCCTTCTTTCTCCCAGCTGATGCATGATTACCTATATCAGCTTTCAAGAGAGTTTGAGCATTGCTTCCCAACCAAAAAAGACCCCCGAACTGGGAAGGAATGGATCCACAACCCATTTGTGAATAACCCAGCTGAATAGACTTTGTCTGTGCTAGAAGAGGATCAACCACTTGAGATTGCAAATGACTGTGGCCTTAAAAGTATGTCTGAGACAACTTCAAATCTCCATACATTCTGGGTTAAAGTAAAGGTGGAATAGCCTGAGACTGCCACAAAAGCACTGAAAAGCCTGCTACCATTTCCAACATCCTATCTTTGTGAAGCAGGGTTTTCTGCAGTGACAGCAACCAAAACACTATTACAGAGTAGACTGGACATAAGCAATATGCTTTGTATATCACTGTCTCCCATCACCCCCAGATGGGACCATCTAGTTGCAGGAAAACAAGCTCAGGTCTCCCACTGATTCTGCACTATGGTGAGTTGTATAATTATTTCATTATATATTACAATATAATAATAATAGAAATAAAGTGCACAATAGGTGTAATGCGCTTGAATCATCCTGAAACCAAGCCCCCAGGTCTGTGGAAAAATTGTCTTCCACGAAACCAGTCCCTGATGCCAAAAAGTTTGGGGACCACTGTTATATATGATGTGATAATTTTCATATTACTTATATAACACATGATAATATAAATAATATATAAATCGTTATATATAATATAAATATCATATATATAATAAATATAAATATAATGCCATTGATGCAAAAAAAATCAAATAGACTGATGGGACTCAAACAGAATCTCCAAATAAATTCATGTATATATAAGAATTTAATATAATAATAAAGGTGGCCTTCGAGTTCATTTGAGAAATGCCTTCCTAAATAAGGTAGAAAATCTAGAATCTAAAAAGGAAAGAAACCAGAGAGATTTGATTTTTATAAACTAATGAAACAAACAAAAACACTGAGTATGTTAAAAGGTAAACAAATTTAAAAGGCAAGTATTTGACTAGTATAAAAATATGTATATATGTGTATATAATAAAAATTATTGCTTTAGCAAAAAATATGTATATATGTGTATATAACAAAGAATATATAAAAACCAATAAGAATTTAAATCACCCAATAAAAAGAAGGGCTAAGCATATGAAATATTACAAATAAAGGCATGAACTTTTGAAGTAATTCTAACTCTTCCATGAAAATTAGGGAAATGAAATTAGAACAATTATGAGATATATATGTGATATACATACATCTCCCTAAAATGAGAAAAAAGTGAAAAAGAGTGATAGTATTCAGGTTTGGTGAATTTGTTGGGAAATGGTGACCGAATATACTATTTGTGGCAATACAAATTGGTTAAGCCTCTTTGAAGACCCTCTGAACATCTTTATCAAAATTAAAAAAAAATTTAACACTTGAGCTAAAGTTTAAACTTTATACATATAGGTAAAGACTTATGTACTTAGATATTCACCTAAGCGGAGTTTGTAATTAAGAATAATTGAGGGATTTCCCTTGCGGTCCAGCAGTTAAGACTCCACGCTTCCACTGCATGGGGCAAGGGTTCCAACCCTGGTTGGGGAACTAAGATTCCGCATGTCGCACCGCGGCCAAAAAATAAAAAATAAAATAAATTAAAAAATAAAATAAAATGTATTGTTGAGTGTTTAAAAAAATAATTGAGATTAGCCTAAATGTAAATCAATAATGGAATGGTTAAACATCAGCTTTATGAAACAGATATTCTGCCACAGTTAAAAAGATTTAGAAAATATCTATAAGACACTTTTGAGTGAGAAAAAATGATGTTTTCAGAACAATGTGTATGGTATAATTTTCTTTACGAAAAAGTTTGTTGTATACATACAAATTCTATACTTAAACGCATATGCTAAAGCATGGATAAAAGTTACTGATGTCCTTTAAGAGGCAGGGAGAGAAGCGCCTCAGGCGAAGTGAAAGATGGTATTTACTTTGTAACCTACAGACTTTTGTATTATTTGAATTTATTTAAAAAATTACAGCCTAAGGAATTTTTAAAACAATTACAAAGATCCAAGATTCTTTCTTTCTCATTTGGGGTTATTCCTGTATGAAATGCTCTGTTTGTAAGTCCTATAGAATTCCATGCAGCCATTTTAAGGAAACCCTGACTGATCATTAGGAATTAAGTGTACATATGAAATAACTTTGCAGGAATAAAAGCAGTATAAAATGTTAGCTATTGTTACAGTAAATGTGTAGGTATACTATGCTGACAGTGGTTTCACCCATAGTAGGTATACAGGTTCTAACAATGCCATTTGTTTAGGTGTAAACACAATTCTTACATAGTGAAGACTTGGGCTAAGAGAGTGCATTTCTATTTCTTTTGAGATAACCTTAAAGAGCTTGAAAATCGGGGAAGAAAAAATTAAGTGAAAATTGGTAGAGGATCTGTTTCTAGAGTGTTTCATGTTCTGCTAGCTCTAAAAATCTTCCTGAAGTGACAAATGTCCTTCACATATTACCTGTTATATGTGTTTTCATTGGGTTAGGAAGAAGCAACTTCAACAAGTCCTTTTCAAGGAATCCTGTATCTTACTTGTAGCCACTGGAATGCCTATCACGTTTTCACTACTTGGTGGAAGCACAGGTTTGTCAGATGAATACAAATGATGGTACTTGTTTTTTGACACCATTAATATTCCAGAAAGTCAAGTTTTTCACCTGAGAAATAATGCAAACTTAAATTGGGAATTTATAATACCCAGTGTGAAACTGTTGAGACCTTTCTAATTTTTGGTGAAAGAGAGGTGAAGAACTTGAAAAAGGGGAAAATGTTCTAGGTTATTTGATGTTAGAGGAAGGCGAAACGTTTCTTCTTTTATGGTTGGAGAAAACAAACTGATGAAAAGTGTACCAATTGCATTTTCACCAGTTACTGCTGATAGATTAAACTTCAAATTGATTCTATTTACGAAACCTGATATCCCATTTGGTAATTCAATGAAGAGCTCTGCCAGTGGACAGTGGGTCTAGCAACACGTTGGGAGACAGATTAGTGTGTCGAGTGCAGACTGAGACCAAAGGGACAAGCCTGTTGACTCCAGAAGACCTACATTTTCAACCTGCTGTTGAAATGTCAGCATCTATGGAAATTGCAGCCAGAGAGGCAGCACTGAAGTTTACTGTAAAATTCTAAGGTGGAAGGAGGTCCACTGAGGAAAGGCCTCAATAAAATGGAGGAAATTGAAAGCTTAGCAAGCAAAAATGCATGTCTGGGTAATATTACTAATGTGGGATTTCAGGGGATGAGTGTGTGAAAGAATGAAATGGAGACTCAGATGAAGAAACTGAGAACAAGGGACATCATGAAGCAAGAGCTCAGCTCTTGCTTCATGTCTTTTTTTTTTTTTTTTTTTTTTGCGGTATGCGGGCCTCTCACTCTTGTGGCCTCTCCTGTTGCGGAACACAGGCTCCGGACGCGCAGGCTCAGCGGCCATGGCTCACGGGCCCAGCCGCTTCGCGGCATGTGGGATCTTCCCGGACCGGGGCACGAACCTGTGTCCCCTGCATCGGCAGGCGGACTCTCAACCACTGCACCACCAGGGAAGCCCTTGTTTCATGTCTTGTTTCATTTCTTGATACATCAAGAGCAACTTCCTGGGTCTGTCTACAGCCTTTTCTACTATATCTGGTTCGTAGTTTTCCCTTGGGAAGAGAAAGCCTTTTCTCAGAAACAGCACTGAAACAGGTCAACAAGGCAATCTCTATGGATAGAAACACAAGGGGTGGTAAGGTGTATGGTGATCAAATATGTTGATCAGCTCAATAGTGGTAAAAGTACATTTTGGGATAGAATGTGGCTAGAAAGCTTCTCTTCTGGAACTGGGTAAAATGCAATATTAAAAGCCATATCAGCCAATATGAAAATAAAATTGGAATCTTAAACAAATTGAGATGCAAATATTTATAATGCAGATTCTAAGTTTACAGAAATGATTTTTCTTGTTGAGAATAATGGCTGTTTAAATAATTATCCGTGCTTCTGTACAGAAAGTTTGATTGTTAGGAAACCATTAAAAATATCCTCGGGTGGGGCTTCCCTGGTGGCGCAGTGGTTGAGAGTCCGCCTGCCGATGCAGGGGACACGGGTTCGTGTCTCGGTCCGGGAAGATCCCACATGCCGCGGAGCGGCTAGGCCTGTGAGCCATGGCCGCTGAGCCTGCGCATCCGGAGCCTGTACTCTGCAACGGGAGAGGCCGCAACAGTGAGAGGCCCTCGTACTGGAAAAAAAAAAAAAAAAATCCCTGGGCTGTGTTAAATGCACGGCTTGGGTTCAAAGTATATTTAGCATTCCTTTTGTCAATCTTTGTCAAAGGCATTTCTTCCATTTTAATTTAATGGTAGGTGTTTGAACCTAACTACTTAGTTAATTCATTAATGGGTTCATTGTACATTTACTGAGTGCATGTTCTGTACCAGATACTGTACTGGAGATAGAGTGGTGAATAAGACAATGGTGGTCCCTGTCATTATGGAGTTTTCAGTGTAGTGGACTTTGGTAGAGCAGTACAATGTCCCCTTATCAGAATTTTTTAGGTAAGTTTTTATACTATGTATAAAATTAATGCATAGTGTTAATGCACAATACAGGAAAATATAAGGATGGACAGGATAGATGAAAAAGTGTTATCTCTTATTCCCATCTCTTGCAGACAACAATTGTTAAAGTTGTGACATATTGCTTTCAAATTATTTTTTGAAGATGTAGAGATCTATGTGCCTTTTCTACCTTCACCTGTCTATTTGTCATCTGTTCATCTGTCTGTTCCTCAACATGAATATACAGGTGCATGAGCACAAGCACAAACACATATACAACCATTTTGTTAAATGAATAAAATTAAAAGAATACAAAGCATATTCTTGGCTAGTCCACATCTTTATGCACATTAAAATAATATATTCCTTTTTGAAAAATAATTCACATTCAGGTCCTAAAAGTTGAGTAATATCTAAATCAAAACCTCAATTTCCCATTCAAATCAAAGCTTCTTCTCTCCATTCAACCTATTTCTTTTTTTTCTTTATCTTTTTTAATTGAACTATAATTGACATACATTTGTTTCAGGTGTACAACATAATTATTTGACATTTGTAGAGGGATATTCTTATTTAGTAGTTCTCAACCTGTTTAAACATTAGACTCTCCCAGAGAGCTTCCTAAAAATAACCCATGCATGGGTCTCACTTTCAGACATTCTGATTTACCTGGTCTGGAGAGAGGCCTCGGCAACCGTGTTTTTAAAAACTCCTTATGTGATTCTAAGGGGGAGCCAGAGCTTTAAAAAGTCCCGAAACCCAGGCTATACCCCTTACCAGGTAAATCAGGATCTTTGGGTGAAGCCCAGACACACAGTATTTTTTTTTGGCTTAGTTGCCCCACGGTGTGTGTGATCTTAGTTCCCAGACCAGGGACTGAACCCGTGTCCCCTGCATTGGAAGGCGGATTCTTTACCACTGGACCACCAAGGAAGTCCCAGGGTGTGCATTTTTAAGATAGAAAACATATCTCTTTTGCTTTTACTTAAAAATAATTTGTTTTCAAGTATTCTAATGGTCATGTGAAAAACACATTCACTTGTGTTTTCATTACTTACCCTGAGGAAGAACAAACGTGGAGTAGACCTCCTGGATCACCAGGAATCAAACTCCATGCTCTTCATAATTATAAATATCAAGTAATGGGGTAAGTCCAGGACACTACACTTATTCAGGCTTCCACACACATCTGTTTAAAATACTTAAAACAGACACAACATTTGCATTGATGGCACAGTGGCATTTCTCTGTCACAACTGAGAACCATTTTAAAATTGTATCACTTTTAGTCTCTATACTGATTTAAACAAAACAAGATTTATATCTACCATGTAGGAGCTTTCAGTTCAATATATAGGGATACTATAGCTTCATTGCTCAAGAAGTTCCATTCAGCAGAAGAAAAATATGGATGAATTCTATGGCTCTTTTCTTTCACCAGAAAGACGTTAAGTGTTACAAGGGAGTCACTTCACACCTGAACTCTGCTGCCTGGAAGGTGAAAGGGAGTGGAGGCAGCCAATCAGCGGCCCGGGATGGCGATTTCCGCCCCCCCATAACCCGCCCATGTGCTGACGTCAGGGAACTCCGGATTTCCTGGCGACGAGTCAGCCAGCCGGTCGGAGCACTGTCACGTCCAGACAGCCGACTGGACCCGACGCCCGGCCCAACCCGGTCCAACGGGTCAAGACCAAGGGCCCTGGAGCTCAGCCCGCGCCTCGCCGTCTGTCTGCCTCCTGCGGTTCGCCTCCTGCGGTTCGCCTCCTGCGATTCGCCTCCTGCAGTTCGCCTCCTGCGCGCATGTGCCAAGGCCACCCGTCCATTCAACCTATTTCTGACCCACGTGGCGCAAGGGCCCACAGCGAGGAGGGTGAGTACGATTTTTTATCAAACTTCCCTCCTCAGCCTGCGCTTGGACTCTCCACTGTTTGAACAAGGGAGGGGAAATTAGAGAAAAAGAGACAAAGTCTTAGTATTAGTTTAGTTCTCCCTTGCCTAATATTGCTCGTTAGCCATGTCCGTCGTTTTAAAAAGTGACCAAATATTTGCAGTGATTGGAATGGATTTCTAGCTCTTTAGAGGCAGTTTGCACTTGCATGTACACATGTACATGTGCGTGCACACACACATACAAAGTTGTGCTCTACACTGTTTCCACAGACATTTCTAACTTCTTAACATGTCCTTCCTCACTGCACCAAAAGCTCCCACTGTCCCTCTCGGATGGGTCACATCCCTCATACCACTTAGCCCTCAGGAATCTTGTGCGTACTTGCTTTGCTAAATGGTTGACGCACCCCATACAACTGTACTATGTCCTTACCTTGCTAACTCAGATGACTCCAATCCATTGTCTTCTTTCAGATTGAGAAGCAGTTTGCAGTCTCCCCAAATTCCAAGAGATACCCATCAAGCTCAGTCAAAACTCTCACTTTATTTCAGTTCTGTGCAACAATAGGACCTACCGTTCCACGGGGTGGGGCTCATGAGTGATGCCAATCTCTCTATTTTGTCCTATTCCTCTATGGTTGTTTCTTTTTGGAGCATTTGAGAGACAGTTTGAAGGGAAGGGAAAATGCCATTATACCCTATGTGAGTTTGACTAATCGTCTCAAAGTTGCTCTTTTTTTTTTTTTCCTCAGAGTTGCTCTTTAATCCACTTTTGACTTCACTTAAGTAGGTTAGAGGTGGTGGTGGAGGGCATTAATAGTTAGCTGCTGGACCTGTTCTGCTCTTTTCGCTGAACCTCCATGGATGGGTCTAGCATCTCTCTTTAGAATGTGCAGTTATTTATAACCCATTGTTCTAAGTTTTGGGGCTTCAGCCAAAATTCTAAGACAACAGGAAGAGTCCTATTCAAATTCCTGTCATATATATATATACAGAGAGAGAGGAGGGGAGAGAGACACAAAGTTGATTTTATATTGCTTATGCAGTGCTTTCTAACTTTTTAAAACTTATAATTATATCCTGTGCATTTAATCATGTCATTGTATTTTGGAAGTGTTTCATATTATTTCATCTAATAAAAGTGTCATAATTTATTTCCCTTTTTAATCGTTTAAAGTGTTGTTTTTTTCCATTTGATTATAACAGTAATATCTACTCATTAAAGATATTTAGAAAATACAAAAAAGTACCAAGAAGACAACAAGACCATTTGTAATCCCATGAAAAAGAACTACCTACAGTTTTGTATGTTCCCTTCTAGGTTTTCTTTCCCTGAATAGGTATAGATAGATATATGGATATATAGAGGTAGTTGTGTCTATGTGTGTATATATGCATATATCTACATACATGCATTTTTAATCTCATTAATACTTTGTATTATCATACATCTGTGTTTAAAAATGAATGAGGCTTCTACTGTATACAGTTTTATATCCTGTTTTCACTTTCAATTATATTTTAATCTTTCTTCATATTCGAGGTATTTTAAAAACCTTACTTTTTATTACCATAAAATCACATGCATTAGTTACAGAGAATTTAGAAGGTATAGATTAGCAAAAAAGAAAGTAGTCACAATATTAACTTTTTGGTATTTATCCATTCTGAATCTATCAAACAGCTTTTAGGTAGAAATGAGATCACAATAATATGAATAGTGAAATCTCACTAGCTCTTCTGCAGAGCTCTCTCTCCTGTTCCCACCCTCTCCAGTTATTTATGGGCGTTCCCCACCTTAGAATGCTAGTCATTCTGCTTCTGCTGCTTGTTCATCTGTTGGTAGCAGCTGTATTGAGATGAGAGAACCTCTTGGGTGGGTGTGGTGTCAGCTGCATGCTCTAGTCCCCAGAACCACGACTTTTTGCCCACCTGGGAGCTCAGTACAGTTTGTTTTACTGAGCTCCTTCTCGCCCTCTGATTCTCTCCGGGGACCTCATAGTTCTGCCCTGAAATCTGTTCTTTGTACTATTATCCGTCCACCTCCCATGGTCTGAGAGTTATGTCTGTGTGTATGTGCAATTTAATTGTAGATACAATTCAAAAAAACATACCCTTCCCCAGGGGGTGCTTCAGCCCTGCTGTAATTCATTAGAGTTGTTAAGAGGGAAGCTGACACTGGCAGTACGTGGTTACACACACACACACACGCTTTTATAATTATGAGATAATTTTTATAAAATACATGATATTCTATACCATGTGCTTTTCTGGGTGTGTTTATCATGAAATATTTTATGTATTTAAATATTTTTATCTGCATATGTATGTGTACATAGTGATTTTAAAGATGGGTCAATGGATTCTTTGACACTCCTCTACTCAAGAGGTACAGCTTAATTACCCTACCCTTGAATGTGGGCTGAACTCTGACTTGCTCCTAGTGGAAGGACATCACTTATCATATTAGATTATAACAGACTGTGCATTCATCTCAAATGCCCCCCCCCCACTCTCACAAATCTGACTCAGAGAAACTGGAGAGAATAAAAATGATTATTGTTTTAAGCTGCTTAAGTTTGGGGTAATTTGTTATGCAGTAATAGATAACTAACACAGGATAGATACATGATAGATAGATAGATAGACAGATATAAAGAACATATAAAATACAAACTTGTGACCTAGCACTTAGCTTGCAGCATGCTTTGCCACTCGGTGTATCCTGAATAATTTTGTAAGACTTTAAGTTTTATCCTATAATATCATTTAAAAATGATTGCTAGCATTCTGTGGTATAAATATAATTCCTTTTACCCTAATACCAAAGTTTGGTTATTTAATTAATTTCTAGTTATTCATAATTAACAATCCTGTGATGAACTATACAACTGTATAGTCAAGATTCTTAATTGCAAGCAACAGAAACTTTTTCTTGCTGATTTAAACAGAAAAAGAAGTTATTAAAAAGGTATTAGACCTAAAATGACTTCAAAATAAAAAGTAAAAAAAAAACCCTGAAAAACAAAAGAAAACAAAAGATATTAGGAAATGGACAAACAATGTACTGTATAGCTCTATGGAGTATAAACAGCTGCAGAACGCATCCAAATAAAACCAAAGAAACTGTCCAGTGAGGAGAATGAAGTCATCTCAAAACCTTAAATGCTGATCCAATACCAGCAACACTCACTGGTCCTGCTGGCACCACTGCCATACTTGCCCTAGGAATTCTCCTTGTTTCAGCTGCCACAGCTACTTGGGAGGATTCTCTTGGTATCTGCTTCTTTTTGATACTGACTCCTGAGTCTGGGGTTGATGAGTGTGACTGGTGGAGCCTTTGTCACAGGCCCATGTCCTCCAAGGGAGAAGGGAAAAATGAGAACTTGGGAATTTTAGTTTCTATACTGGGAGATAGGTTGGATCTCTCAGTGAGAAGGGGGATTAGATACTGAGAAGTGAAAGAGAGTGCCAAACATGCCCTGAAATCCACGTTGGCACATGCAACATTGACTTGAACTCTTCCTCCAATAGTTAAAAATATTTTCCCTCCAACTTAATGCAGCTAACCTTCATGTTTCCAAAATGCATTCTCTTCCTGCCCCAAAGGGGAACACTACAAGTCTCGTTCCTTACTGCATCCTGACAAATCCATTTTTCTTCTAGTTGATTTATAATCCATTGTAATCCTGTGGGGCACATTGAAAAGTTGTTCAGCACCAATACATCCTCTACAAAATAGAGGGAGGAAAGGGTAGGAAAGAAGAGAGAAGTTAATTAAATATACAAACACAGAGGAGGAAGAAAACAGGACATTGTTGCAGTCCTCTTTTTGTAACTGGTCATGAGGCTGAAAGTTGGCAGTTAAGACTTTTCTCTTCCATTGCTCATTTCATGTATCTTTTAAAAAATTTAGCCAATACCTCAAATGTTCAAGGTTCTTTACCTGACGTGGTGTCCCAAACCTTCATTCTTGAGAAATCTAAGCATTTGGTTGTCTTTCCTACATAGATGGCCATGGTCTCCCAATTAATTTCATCAATTAACAAATAAGACCAGGAAGCACCCCAGGGCATTCTTTGAGTTCTGTCAATATTTCTTACTTTCCTAATTATTGTGCTGCAGCAATTCTAATCCCTCTTGACAGTCAGGATCAATCTCAAAAGTCAACAGCTGGGTGGTATTGTTAGTTTACCAATTAATGACTCCATTGTTGTGTCTTCTGAAGCATTCCTACCTTGGTTACTAGCACAACCAAACCAACAACACCCAGAGTTTCATGGATGGAAAGCTAAATTTTGAGAATGCCTGTATTTTGCGCAGGGCCTTTTGAAATCTAGGATTTCTTTTCCCTGTTTGGTCAGTTGATCATAAACACGTCTCCACGATAGCTGAGGCAAAAATAAAAGTAGGGATTAGTAATGTGGCTCCAAAAACTTGTGCCTTCAGAACCGAATCAAGTCCAGTTCTATATATCCATTTCCATTTGATGGTGGAGCACTTTGGGGCATACCTGACTTCATAGACAAGTGGATTAATACACAAATTCATAACGTGACATTGCATGTCCCATGGTCACATGTTTAGTTGTAGCCTCGTACCAGAGACAAACCAGGAACTATTCAAAATAAGCACAGACACTTGAGAAAAGGGTAGCGACTTTGCCCACAGATTTCTGCTGTGGTTCTCCTATAGGGGCTGGCCGCCAACTTAACCATTAGATTTCCTGAGTATAAGAACAAGGTAGTGAAGCTACTTCCAGAAGTGTCTGGTCAGCTGAAGAGCCTTCTTTTCCTATGGGATCTTACTTGAAACTGGCACCCTTTAATATGTCTCGTAAATGCTCAGATGGCATACTCAAAAGTGGTTATGTTTTCTCTCCTAAAACAAAAATGGCCCAAGTGTCATGCCCTTTTGTAGTGGATATAAAATATTTTACCTTATTATCTACTTTGTTTGGGAGAGCCCATGTTGCCCTGGAAACACCTTTTAGATAAGTTAATATTAGGCTTCTGTATTTTTGTGCCTTTATCTCATATTTTCTGGCAAATGTGTATTTTAGCCAGGTATATTTTACCTAGATGTCTTATTATTTCCCATGAACCAGAATAATGTCTGTCAGATGGTGAGTCAATCCACTTCTCTAAAGGGAGTCCAGATTATCTCTTATCAAGACTCATAGATATGGGATTTCCCATATATAGGAGTCTCAGGAAAGTGACAAACGTCTACTATAATAATGAATGATTCCCATTAGGTACGAATTTGCAGTCAAGTACGATTAACAACTCAGAGTACTTACTGATTTGAATAAGCCTGAGCAATACAGGTACACTTGATAACCAGGCTCTTAAAAAGGAAGATCATTAATTAAGTGCATCTTTCAAACATAAAACCCCATGGACTTCTAGTTACTTTTTATGATACCTTGAGTCTATGGCAAGACATCCTTCAAAATTTTTGATTTGTGTTGTTTTGATGTGGAAAAATGTGAATGTTTCTTCAAGGACAGATTCAAATTTTCTGAACAACACTAGGCTCCGGTGGTCATTTGTCCTGGGGACAAAATGGATTAATGAATTTAGACCAGGTTGGGCAAGAGTCACCCACTACACTGAATCTATCATGCTTTTCTTCCCTTTTTAATAACAGAAAAGGGGATGGTCCCTATGTGATTAACTTCTTGTCTGCGCAGAGGTGGGGAAATATTACCAAATTGTTAGTTTGTCCATACTTTATAAGAAATTCCCTGCTTACTTTTTCCTGTTTATTCAACAAATCCTCCATCCTGTTCTTGTTTGCCCAACCCAGTCATTTGGAATTTCTTTATCTCTTTTCATACACATTTCCCACAAGACATACCAAGGGTAATTACATAAGCATAGCTTTTAATTATTAAGAGAGAACACTTAGGGAATGCCATATTTAAAACATTTTTAATTCCAATTAAGTGAAAATTTTACTACAGGACACAGGTATTTCAAGTTATGAGGAATATCTGATGGGTGAGTATTAGATCACTTTATATTATGCTTATAAGATACATACTGCACATGTCTATGATTATTTTTATAAGTGAAATTTCTGGGTCAAAGGGGGTACATGTTCATAAGGGGTTGGAATAAACTTGGCCCCAAGAAAAAGAATTAATTTATAACTCTACCAATAAGTGTAAAAAGAGCTTATTTCTTCATACCTTGGCTAAACTTAGATATTACAAATAAACACAGCCTTTGACAATTTGTTAGATAATAGGTGTTATCTCCTTTTAAAAAATGCACAAATCACATATTTTTATAGCTTTCTTATGTCATTTTTTAAATTGAAATTTTTGTCTTATTGATTTCAAAGAACTTTTTATATATTAAGAATATTAAGCATGTACTTGTCATTTATAGCTAAAACATTTTCTCCAGTTTTTAATGTGGTTCTAGTTAGAAGAAATACAAGTATTAAGTATATATGTGGTAAATATATTTATATTTTCCTTATTTTTTTGCCTAGATAAATTGATAGCATGCCTAGAAAGTATTTATGCTAAATTTGTATAAATGTTCTCCTATAATTTCTAATAAAACATTTTGTTTATTGCTTCAATTTAAATCTTTATCCAATCTGTAATGTGTTCTGGGGTATACCTCGGGGGTACTGATCCAATCTTTTTCCTCAACAATAAGATACTCAATTTATTAAATAAACTGTCCTTTCTTCCCTGATTTAATGCACTATCTTATCCCACACTAAATTCTTAAGTGTGCTGGTACTTGGCCTGTTTGTGGACATACTTTCTTGTTCCCATTGTTTGGTTTGATTCTGTGCCTCTACAATGTTTTGATTATTGCAGATTTTTAAACATTTTATACATTATATTCAGTTTTTAGTTTGACTTTATTTGGTGAGAACATATTGTTTTCAAATGAAGTTATTTTCTATATTTTCTAAATTATTCAATTTGTCAAAACTATTTAATCAGGAGTTTTATTCCTAAGACATTCCTATAAAGTTGTTTTGAATTCACATTATATTCCTAATTTAAGTTGTTATTTATGACATTTGTATTCATCTCCAAAACTATATTAGTCACAGTTTTATAGTTTTAACAATGTTTAACTGGTTTCAAGGCACTGTGTTGTCTTAGTAGATAACATATTCTATATTTTACAGGTCTTTGTTTTGATTCCCTTTTTAGTGAGTTCAGATTAGACTTGGAATATTTTGTTTTCCATGGATCCATCAGTAATATCCTTTATTAGCTCATATAGACACACATGTGAACATAAACACACATAAGTATATATCAAAAGCTCTATTCCTGTTGCTAGTATATAAGTTGATATTTTAGCTGGGTATAGATTTGGGGGGAGATATAAAATTTTTTTTCCTTAAAAATATCTGTAGATGTTACTTTTTAGCATAATTCTTAATTTTAATTTATTATTCAGATGGCTGTAGAATACTGCTTATTTTGTCCCAGAGGACTGTGTTTTGGTATTTGACCTGTTGCATATCTTAGATATCACTTTGTTATTAGATTATCACTTTGTTATTCTCATGTAAAATGACTATTTTGATATGTTTATACTTATTAATTACTTTATTGTCTTTCATATTCTGTGCTCCTGAGTATATATCTGGGACTTTCCTAATTTCTTTTTATGAAGCATACTATTTTTCTGCCTATATACTTATTCTTTGTTTTTATAATTAAAAATTTTCTTCAACAGGGTTTAGGTAGTTGGCATCTTTTCAGTGAAACTCCCTGCAGCATGTAGTTATAAACAGCAGTCCAAAGTACTCATTGTGCTTGCATTGCAGTTTCAAAAGGTTTTCTACAGTTACAGCCTTGATTTTTTCTTCTGTTTTAATGTTTTGGTTTTTTCTTGGGATTTTTGTTTTGGAGTCACTACATGGTGGGTTATTTTTCAGTTTTCTATGTCTCATCAATGATTTGATTTTTCTGTGCTCTTCATTATACTTTATACTGATTTTAATACAGATTTTAATTATTCTGTTGAAATGCTATTTTTATCCCATCATTCCCTTATTTCATCCAACTGAAAGCTTATACCTGGACCTTCTCTCTATTCCACACTTCAGTCATGTTCAGTTTTATTTCAATTTGATGTATATCATTTCATTTGTTTCTCTAATTTAATAGAGTACGTGCTTTCAGGAAATTTCTGATAACGTCAAATGATGCTTTCTTATAACTGTAAGTCTTCTGCCCCTTGAGTGTATCTTTTCCTTTTTGCCTTGTGTAGAATCTCTTCAAATTTTCTATTATTTAAAATTTATAATTACCCATTGTTGAATAAAACAGATTAACTCAAGCCCAATGTTTGTCATTAAGCCACTTAGTTGTGTTTAGATGTTTCTTGTTAGATCTTAAGCTAGTATTTGGATGATGTGCACAATTATAAGCTGAATTTTGGAGGGCTGTGATAACTTGGGTAGCGTCAGCTCTATTAGACTGTAGAGGAATCTCTTACTGCTGTGGCAAGCTTATGGAAGGTAATTTTTCCTGAATAACTTGAGGCATTACATGTTTCTTCCTCTGTTAGGGGAAGTGCATTTAAAACTTCAGTCCCCTGAACTGCTCTGAGAGTTGTTATTGTCCCTGTCACTCTTGGTTCTGGCCTCGTATCCCAATGTGCCATTACCCCTTCACTTTATTTGTTTATTTATTTTTAAAATTTTTATTGGCGTATAGTTGGTTTACAGTGTTGTGTTTCAGGTGTACAGCAAAGTGAGTCAGTTATACATATACATATATCCACTCTTTTTTAGGTTCTTTTCCCATATAGGTCATTACAGAGTATTGAATAGAGTTCCCTGTGCTATGCCATAGATCCTTATTAGTATCTATTTTATATATAGTAGTGTGTATATGGGATTGACATATACTCCTTCACTTTAAATTTGACAGTTGTTACACATTACTGAAATTGTTGTTCATTAATAGGAGAAAAGTAGGAACGATTAGTGTGAGAGAAGGATGAGCAGAAGGGGGGAATTCTCTTGAGTGCTAGTAAGGAAATTTGATGTGAACATCGATTAATACTCAAAATATTACTGCTGCAACTTTGCAGCTCTGTCTGTAGTGTGAGGGTAGGTACAGTTCTCAGAAGAGAGAACATGTATATAGGCCAATAGGTGGGAGAGCCCGGGACTGTAAGCAGATTGTATGAATGGACTGCATATAGAAAAGGATGAGAAGAGATGAGGCCCAGGAGGAGGCCAAAGTATTCATCACTGTATATACCTGCCTGTGGAGTTTAACTTTATTTTGAAGGATGTGTTGGAATGTTTAAAGCAGATGTGTGACATGTTGGGACAGAAAGATCTCTTTGGCAATAATTTGATTGGAGCAGGAGGAGACTTCTGATTCAGAGAGCACACAGAAGTCATTGCAATGGTCCAGGCAAGAAAAAGGTAACATTCCGGAGGGAAGATGAAAGACTTTGTGATTGAAGTAGAAGGCAAGGAAAAGGGAGGAATCTAGAATGATTCTTATGCAGTTGGTTCATGTTACAGGGTCAATGAGTATGGCATTCACTAAAATAAACTGATTTGTTAGAGCTGCAGTATGGTGTGATAATGAATTCAGCTTTGGAATTTCATTAGTGATTTCAGATAGACAATTTTCTACATAGGCAATGATCATTTCAACTTTAGTGGAACAAACAAACGGAAAATGTTTCCAAGGATAAAATGAACTAAGTTTTTAGCATGTATGTACTGCCTATTTAAACCATTTGGATTGTAGTATGTCGCTGTTAAGGCCAATAAAAGGGAGAAAATAACCGGCAAGATCAGTATTCAAATCAGGGTTGAGTTGGCAGCATGCGGGAGTGAGAAGGAGCTTAGCTTTGGAAGACAGGAAATTAATACCCTTGCGGAGTTCACTCATTAACAGTGGGATTTGGGGCAAGGCACTTAGTCATTTGGTTCCGCAGTTCCCTATCTGTAAAAGATAATATCATCTTTAAAATTATTTCAGAGTCTTAAGATTTGAACTAGATAACTGATATGAAATTGCTGCCATATGCTAGTTTCATATCTGTAATGGTGAGAAACAAAATCTTAGATATTTATTGGAAATTTGCATCAGGGCAGACATTTTCTGGCAGATTACCCTGTGATGTAAGTAAGACTAGGCTTCTGTGCATTTTAATGCTACCTTTGATAAAATAATATATTTAATTCATTTTTTTAACATAATAATTTGGAGACTAGGACATTGCAAATGTAAATTATGACACATTAAAAATAAAATAAAGTTAAATAGCAGTACTTAGCACCAGAGAGGATATTTTTTGCAATTTTTTAAATTAGCATTTTCCTTTATTAAAAATACAAGGAAAGAGAAAAGAAAATAGTTTTGCATTCAATATTAATATAATTTTCAACTCCTGGCTATGATTACATCATAAATATCACAGCCAAACTTCTTATAGAACTATATACAGAGCATTTCATATTCTTTCAAACAAGTTCACATAATTAAGAAAGTGTTTTTCAAATGAAATAGAATTATCTCGGTTACTCTGCTGTATTTACATATGTCTTTCATGAAGAGCTATTTGGCAGTAAATCTAGCTGTTCTTTAAATAAGCATACCAAAATACTTCTTCAGAGTCTAAAGTTCTGCTAAGAGGAAAAAAATCCACACCAATTTTGCCTCTGAAAAGATATTATCACTGCTCTTTTTGTTGGTCTAGAGACAAAATATTGGAGAAAATGGAATTTTACCAAAAACAAGTTAGGAATTCTCTTCTACAGAATCTTATCCTACAGTTTTTTATAAACCAATAAAAATTAATAGATTATAAAAAAAAATCCCTACTTATTTACTCAAAGTATTTCTGAATAAAGAAACTGATAATTATTTACCTAGTTTCAGTCCTGGGTAAGCTCTCCTTGGGCAGAAGTCCAAATGAAAGGCTTAACCATTGCAAATTGTTTTTGTCATATGAAGCCCTACACATTCAAAATGCAAAACATACAGGCCCCACATCTGATTGGTAGGTGTAATTAGCTAGTGTCCATTCAGCACTGTGGGTTTCATTACCAAGTTTAAATTTTGGGGTGGGTTATCCTTCAGAGATTCTATTTCAATTCTTTTGTAAAAAAAAAAAAAAAAGAGATATTTTAACCATTGAATGGTTCTAAGAGTCACAAGCTTATATCTGAGTGTCATGGACATTCCTTTTGATTCCAGGGAATTAGCGTTGTGATTGGTTTAGAGCTGGTCTTGCAGTTAGGATGCTTGGGTTTGAATCCTGGCTTGGCCTCATATTAACTATGTGACTTGAAACGCATTGCCTTCCTTTGCTGTGCCTTAGTTTCCCTAATTATAAAATGGGCAAAATAATAGTACCTATCTCATAGTTGTTGAGAGCATTATATTAGTAAATATATAAAGTGTTCCTGACACCTAGTTAGTGCTCAGTGATTAAAAACTATTGTTGTTATTATCAGCTCAGAAAGAATTGTTATCATAATATGAAGATGATAAACAATGAAAAGGAAAAGATTAGGCTCTTTAACTGGTGCCCTTGACAGGGACTTGGGGAGGGAGGAATACATCATTGATAGGCTCTGCCAAACGATTCCTCCTCTTCCTAGTGCTTGGGATCAATCTTGGAAAACCAAGAGGTGGGGGAGTGTATCACTATATCCCTAAAATGCTGGCGACCTAACTGGAACCTTCAGTTCTTTTCTTATTGGTAAAATTCATTCCCAAATAAATCCCTCCTCTCCTTTTCCCTGCCCCCGCAAACTAGCAAAACCCACATGCCTCATTTGAGAAATACATGTGCCAAGTTTGAAATTTTAAAATTCAAACTCCTTTAATTTTTTTGCATACACATAAATTCTGGCAAATTTCAGTGCTGGTTAAAAAAACACGTTTTTGCTTGTTGGAATGCTATTATTGCTCCAAACGATTGAACAGATTTCTTCAGCCTTTCGAAATGAAATTCATTTCTGAGAAGACAGTAAGGATGAAGAATTTCTTCCTCAAGGGTCATGCTGGGGGAAGCTTAGAAAGTACTGTGCTGGTGCACATAGCACACAGAAAAAGTTTCCTCTCATCCATAACTGGTTATTTTATATGTTTCTCTTTTTTCAAACTCCCAGTGAGAACAACATAGCCTTGACAAAATGAAGGATGAGTTTCAGTTTCAACCTGTAATCCTCACATAACCCATTATGATGGATAGTTTTGTTGTCAAGTTGGGTAGGCTATATTACCCACTTTTCAATCACGCGCTCATCTAGGTGTTGCTATGAATTTATTTTGTAGATGTGGTTAATATCTGCAATCAGTTGACTTTAAGTAGAGTATCCTTGATAATGTGGGTGGGGCTTATCTAATTGGTTGAAAGGCCTAAGAGCAAAACCGGGGTGTCCCTGAAGAAGAAATTCCGTGGGAGATCTGCTGTGTCAGCTCCTGCCCCAGAGTTCCCAGCCTATAGGCCTGCCTTACTAATTTTGAACTTTGCCCAATCAGACCCCCTCATCTCATAAGACAATTCCTTGAAATAAATAAATCTCTCTCTCTCTCTCTCTCTGTCTCTCTCTATCTATCTCTGGTTCTGTCTCTCTGGTGGAACCCTGACTGATAAACTCTTCATCTCAATTGTGATATAAAATGTAAAGTACCAGTTTCACTGGCCCAAAACTTTTTACTTCAATTGCTTAAACAACACTTCATTTTCAAAAGTATTTGAGCATCTGACTGTTTTTTAACTTTTTCTTGAAATATTTCACACACACACACATATACACACAGACGGAGAGCACAAATCAAATTGAACACATTTGTGTACCCAAAATGCAGATCAAGAAGCAACATAATCTGTACACAAGAGGATGCCTTGGTGCTCCTTACCATCATGCCACACACACACACACCCAACATTTGTTGAAAGATGGATCCTTACGAAATGAAGCCAGGACTCTAAAGTTCCTGTGTACACGCTCGTAAGTACTGTTTCCTCCAGCCAGAAATCTCCAGGTGCCTGTAATAGCATCCCCTCTCTTAGTCAGTCTGAGCACACTCAATCCCATTCCTCACTTGGAGGGCATTACTCAGATCTAAATATACATATTCCCTAAATCCCTTAGGTTATAAAAAAATTTCACGGCATTTGGTTTAGTGGCATGAAAAAAGAAGCGGATCAGGGGGATGGAAAACCCTTTTTAAAATAGCTTGGCCATCCTAGCTCTCAGTGTGGTAATGAGAACAAAATCAGATTAAGCTGGCTTTTGAGGATTTCCACATTGATAAAATGTATGTATTTACATCACACTTACATAGGTTCCCGTCTTATCTCTGCTAATATACCACAGACTCCTTAAAGGAAAAAAACCTCTCTTCACAATAGAGGTTAGTGATGCCCCCATACTGCCTAGGGCAGGTGCTCAGTCAATACCTGTTACATGGATTAAAAATGATAACTTTTCATTCACTTTTCAGTATAGACCCATTAAAATTATAGCAAATTATGAGGTTTTGAGGGTGACTATTGTTTATCCTCCAAAAGAGATTTAGATTTCCTGACCATTGACTGATCTTCTAAAGCAGGAATGAACAAATCTAAGTAAAGCCTTGATAGGCCAATCCCTGAGATGCTGCAGAGTATTCTGTTTTTTTCATCTTGAGAAACAGAAGAGCAACAGAAATAATCAAGGCGACTGACTGGTTTCCTCATAGAAAATGATCAAAGAGGTCATGAAGAACTATGGCAAAGGACGTGAACAAATCCTATAAAATTCTTGATCTCATTTCTTCCTTTAATTATCAACCTTTCCAGCAAAACTCCTTGAAAGGCTTATCCATTCTGCTTGGATCTAAATTCTCCTCCCCTTGCTCCCTCAAACCCTCCCCATCCTACCTTTTGCCTGCACCAAACCTACCAAAACTCACCTCCAGGGGCCACACTTCTCAGACCTCCTGTGACTTAACCATTTGACAAAACTGACCACTCCCTCTTTTGTGGAGTTCCTGGCTTGGCTTCTAGGACTCACTCTTCAGAACGCTCCTCTGCCTGCTGCTTCTTGGCGTTTGTGCTGATCCTCCCCCACGGCTCTCAGACACCTGGTTTCCAGAACCAGGGCTTGCCTCTTCTCCTGTCTGTCTACATCATCTCTTCAATCTCACTGCCTGCGACATCTTCTGTATGTTGATGATTCTCAAACTTAGAGTGTCAGGCTCCCCTCTGCCAAGACTCCCAGTTCCAGCTGCCAGGTCAACGTGTTTAATGGATCTCTAGTACGCCTATCAACACTAACGAGTCCAAACCGACCTCTGTCTTCTCCCGGAACTTCCCCTGATCTTTCACCTTAAACTTGTTTCTCCTGTTTTTCTTCTGATCTCAGACTCAGGCCAGAATCTCCTCTTTAATTTCTCTCTTTCACATGCTGCATCCGATCTATCAGCAAATCCTATGGCTGTATCTTAAAAATGTTTTCAGAACTTAACTGTATCTCATCTGTTCTACTGCTAAGGTCATCTCTCCCTTAGATGATTGCAATTGTCTCCTGACAATATAGCCTTTCTGCTTCTTGCCTGCCTCTGGTCTTTTCTCAATAGAGCAGCCAGAGCGATCCTGCTCAGAAGTAAATCAGATCATGTTACTCCTCTGTGAAAAACCCTCCCTTGGCTTTCCAACACTCTCAGAGCAAAAAGCTAGAGTCCTTGTCTAGGCCTGTAAGAGCCAACATGATCTGGTGACCTCATTTCTTACTACTCTTTTTTCTCCTTCTGGTCGTACTGGCCTTCTTGCCATGTGGTCAAGGTTTCTGCATTTGCTGTTTCCTCTGCCTGAAACACCCTACCTCTGATAGCACTCCCTCACTTCCATCAAATGAGCATCTCGGGGAGACTTTCCATCGCTATCATATTTGAAATTGCAGCCACCTCCACATTCTTTGTCTCACTTTCCTGCTTAGTTTTTGTCCAAAGTACTTATGAACATGTGACATATTACATATTTTGCTTATTTAAGATGCAGAATGAACGTTTCAGGAAGGCAGGGATTTAAAAAATTTTTTTGGTTGTTGTTCTCCAATAAGTCCTATCACCTAGAATTTTAAGTACTCAAATTATTTGTTGAATGATTATGCCTATTCCTTTCTCTTCCCTCCTCCCCCCCTCCCCTCTCCTCTTTTCCTCTTTTATCTTGTCTCCTCTTTTCTGTCTAGATTTATTCTTTTGATGATCTCACCAGCTACACAGCTTTAGTTACCACAAGAAGTATAATCCCAAACTTAAAAAAAATATATTGCAATATAAAATATATTTAGAGCCATCTGCTCCTATTGAGAAAAAGAGCTAGACAACATAGAAATAAAATGTTGTTTCAAATAGTTGGTAATTACCATATGGGACTTATTTCTGCTACCAATGACTTTACTCAGTATCTCATCATTTTTGCTTGGATTATTAGCCTCTTAGTTGTTATCTGTAACTTATGTGTGGATATCTCCACCCTTTTTTTCACATAGTCATCAGTGTAATCATATCACACACATTTAAATATATTTCACTGGTCTCCCGGGGGGGAGAGGAGGGTACAAGTGATAATGATGACAAAGGTGTAGAATCAAGTATTTTGAAACTGGATGAGCTTGTTCTTTCCCTCAAAGTCAAATACATGTTTTCTATATGAGTTAACTAACCATAAGGAGACATTCTGAAGAATGCCTGTATTATGTGTGTACATAATATTTCCACTGCTTGAAAGACACTTCTTATTTGAATCAGAAGGCCTATATTGCAACTAGAACTTTTAAACATTTCATTCTTTTAAAGAAAGTGGAAATAAAACTGAAACCCGTCCTGAGGATCATGCCGTGTTCCTATAACTCTGTGGATTTTTGGTAATCATTGGGCCCGTTTGGGTTTGGGCGGCATCTTCTTTGCTAAGAAAGTCATCAGCGAAACCCATTTTAGACAGATCCATGTCTTTGTTAAGTTACACGGCATTTTAGTGGTGCAGTACATGGATCACTTTCCTTGAAGGAAACACAAAAGTAGAAGTGTTTTCCAAATCTTTCTGTACTTGAGTGACATTCTTCACTGGCCCAAACTTCTTTGGCTAATTGATTCTCCAAACAAGACCTCAGCCAACCTTCAGAGCAGCTGTTTCTGGAATAATGGAGACTGGCAAGGGAGGGAATAACTGTGGCTTTAACAGGCATGCATTCACTCTCCACCACATTCTAAATTGCCTTCTCTGAAAGGGTTGTTTTGATGACCAAATGCATCTTGTTTTCTCTTGGTTAAAAAAAAAAAAAAAGAAAGAAAGAAAATACAGCCCTATTTTTCAGACCATGATAACACAAAGCAGTCACTGGAAAACTTGGCAAGAGTGAGTCGAGTTCCTAATAGGCTGGCCACTGTGACTTGGGATATTTTTCTGAGAAACCCAGTAAAGCCCATTTCATTTTGGAATAGATTCCTTTCCCCCAGTGGCACTCCAGAAGCCTCACTGTCTGTTTCAATTCTAAATCCCCAGTCTTGTCACAGACTCCGGGCTATAACTGACTTCTGGCAATTTATGATCAAACCTAAAGGCATTTAGGGAGTGAATTGTACCATTTGTTGAACAAGTAAAAGTCTCTGATACTTGGGGCCGAAATTAAAATGTCATTTAGTAAATGAGTATGTTAATCTCATAAGAGGAAATAACAGGAATCTCATAACAGGAAATCTCATAAGAGGGATAACCAGTGTCTTACTTAAAACCCGGGAATTTTAGAGCTGGAAAGTAACTTAGTGATCATTTAGTTTAACTCTTGTTTTCACCGGTAAGGAAGCTGAGGCCAAGGGAAATTAGGTAGCTGGCTTAAGGTCACACCTGGCTTAAATAGAAGGTCAGTCACCTAATTCCCTCCAAGTGCCGATTTCATGACCCACAATTCTGTTCTCACTCTAGTTGGCTTTTGTGAAAGAGCAATATCAGAAGCCAGACCAAAGGTCTTAGTTGATTATTTTCCTTTGTTGACAGTTTTCTTTTCACTAGCAGGGTAGGGAAAGGGGGGCTTGGGGTAGGGGACAATTGAGAAAGTTGAGAGACATCTGAGACAATATTACTTAGAGGTGTTACTGTTTCAGGCTGAGTGAAAAAGGATGGTGATAAAATTATCTTTCCTGGAAATGATTACAAATAGATAAGAACCTTTTGGGGTCTAATAGTAGAAGGCGTGAGGGTGTTTTTGACTGCTGTTTTTAGGCAGTGTGTTTGGACACACTGGGTAACCGTCAAGAGGTCCTGGGTGTGTCATAATATTCTGGATTTTCAGTTATTTTTGGTTATAGGACAGCCACTATCAGGAAAGCACGAACCTGAAAAACAAAGTTAGAAGACCCTTTGGAAAGCCCATATAGACTGAATTTATCATTTATGTCGGAGACACTGAAGTTTTGTAGAAAAACTTGCTAGGAAGTGAGGAGAATATTTTTGTAGTCTTATACTTTCAGAGTTGTTTGCTGCAGTCAGTCTATTAAAATGGGCCTGGTGGAGAATGGATGCTCCCAGAACTACTGCAGTATGCTATCGAAGGTCCTGGGGACCACAGAAATGTATTAGGATTTGAGTTTCCCTATAGTTGGCAATGAGACTGGCTCTGTACCAGGACTATATGTTGCTTCTAGAATAAACAGTTTTTTCCCTAACTAATCCTGAACATTCACATTTGATTATGTTATATTCATATCTTAATTATCAGGATATCAAGAGTGTCTGCCACATGGTAGATTTTTCAAATGAATGTGAAAGGATTATGAATTTGGATTTAATTCAGAGAGGGACAGGGAACCAATGAAAGGTTTTAACTTGGGCGTGGTCATGTTCAGGCTGGACAACCTCTGCCTGCTCTCTGGATCCTATCACCCAGAGGTTCATGGGAGTCACTTGTTCCTATATTTCTTTCCATAGAGTTTGGGGAAAAAAAAGATCACCCATCAGGCAATCAAATAATGATCAACAATCTTCTGTGGTGGCCTAAGACTAATGTTTTGATGTATGTAAATTAAGGACAAGCATTTGTCTGTACCCAGCTGTTTGTGAAATACTTGGCCTCCATACATATGGAAGACCCCAGATGTTCCATGTAAAAAATTCAAATTAGAGTTTCTATTAAATTTTATTTTAAACTGAAGATTTATTTGAAAAGAGACAAGAGAACCTGACTTCTAAGTACTTTCACAAGCTGTATATAAAGTATAAATTGATTCGTTGTTTACTACTTTGAGCAATTCTTCCTTACTGACTGATGATACTAATATGATTATTTGGAAATACCTTGGCTCCAGTATGTTAGTTTTGGTGACTGTGAAGGATTCCATATATCATATAAATGTAGGAGACAACATATATAATTTATATCACATAATGTAAGTGAATTCAGCATTTAAAGAGTTGATTTGTTGGAACATCTAATCTCACTGGAAGGAAGTGCTGATAAAGGTAGAAGGGTTTTCAAAGCAGAGAGGTATCAAGTTCAGTAACACCTCATTACCTGCAAGTGCTTTGTCTGCAGGGAAGAGAAATTAATGGTATCTCCACATCTTGCAACATTTGTCTTCATAGTTCAGCAGCACAAAGATCCTGTTTCTATACTAAAATTTTCTGTAAAAGTATTTTTTCCTGGGCCCCAATTTTTAACCTTCTGTTAGTGGGACTCATTTTAAAAATTCAAAATTAGTGGAGTCATGTTGAAACATTGCCAGTTCCACATGGTACAAAAGGTTGACTGTGGAGGAATATAGATGGAGGGGATTGAGCGAGCAGAGTCTACTGGGCTGGGTAAGGAGGCAGGTGGATGGGAGTGGTTGCTAGGAATACAAATGTTTTTTGAAAAAAAAAATATTCTGTCTAGTAAATCTAATGATTTATGTACTGCAGCAACTAAACAAATGTGGTGCTGAGCTTTTCTATCCTTGGAAAACTTCTGAAATACCTAAGGGTGTCAAAAAATTTGTAGGTGAGGAGCGTCCTTTTTATTTTTTTTTAATTAACTAGAACTTTAAAAAAACTAAACAAGTATTATATGGTTAGACAAGAGAGTAAACCAGCACGGCTTCTTGGATTCTTCCCCCAGATGAACCCCCAAATTCCAGAGAAGATGCAGGGAGATTTATGGAACTTGTAGCTAGCGTCAGACACTAAAATAAAATCTTCAAGAAACCTATGCAGAGGCAGAAGATAGTTGGGTCTTGGTGTGAAGGTGAAAAATGTAGGCCTGGTGGGACAGACAATCAGGGGATTGGCTGAGAAAGAGCTCTCTGGTTACGCCCTTTACAGGTCTTCATGTTGCCTTGGGCAAGTCACTGTCCTGCCTTGTTCTATCTGTGGGACAGGAGAGCCGCCATGCCAGCCAGGCACAGGGAGACATCAAGGTCATGGCAGTGCTTGGGCTGGGCAGCTGAGGAGCGCTTTCTCTTTGCCCCACCAGCCTATCTACCCAGTGAGTGTGGCAACCAAAGAAGAGCTACAACAGTTATGCAGTTAATTTCAAAACTTTGACTGAAGAGGGGAATCATACAAATTGATGGGTGTACCTCAAATACACTTATTAATTAAAAATATACACAGGTACATTTATTAACCAATCTAATCATACAAGGTGAAGGCTTTTCCTTTGAGTATAGGTTTCCAGGTTAAAGTTCTATCATCTTTCTTGCATCAACCACACTCCTGTGAATAACTATCATTTCAATATTTGATTCTTTAAATTGAAATTAAAATTGTAAAACACTTGACAAGCAATCTGGAAGAGACTCCTAGATTTTAGTGATAATTCCACATTATTAAAAATAGTTATATTACCTATATTTACTTTGTGTGGATTATTTTTGAAAAAAACAGAATTATTGATTTCTTTTCCCCCAATCTTTTAATAGGAATGTTTTTTTTCCTTTTGTCATTTGTACTTCATTAATTTATATCATATTTAACTTAATTATGTTCAGTAGTAACAGCAACTGACATATATAGGTTTGGGGACAAATCAAACTAATCTGAGTCATTGTACTCAATTGGTGAGAGTAGCACTTCATGGGCATGAGAGTAGCCTACTAGTTTTGAACATTAAGCATGCTGTTACCTTTTCAGAGGAAATAGATGGAGTCAATTTGTTTCAGGTGTTTGTTTAAATAGATGTTGCCTTTTATATTAGCCAAGGTAATATCTGCTTGTCCCAAGGTAATAAAAGATGAATGCATAGGAAAAAAATAACAAGGCTAATGTGGAGAGCAAGCATTATTTTAAAAAAAGGCAACACACAGAACAACCTATAACAGAAGAAATGAAAATAATAGAGTATATAAAATAAAAATATAGAAAATAAACTTAATAAATATCCTGAGAGGGATGGGAAAGAATAGTAAATACAGGAAAAAGGGTTGTGTAAATAAACAAATGGGGATCTTTGATATAAAATATTTAATTGTCAATGTAAAACGAAAGATGATTTGAATAATTGAATGTGTACAGGCAAATGATAAATTAATACAATGTAGAGACTTAAAGCATTGATAAAGAATGAAGAGATGGTAGAATGAGAAAAGTTAACAAATGTGGAAGATAAAATTTCCACATGTATCAGAAGGAAAGAAGAATAAATAAACGGGAGAATAATTAAAAAATAATGACCAGTTTTTCCCTAGAAATAAAGCAAGTTATAAAACTTCAGATAGAAAAGGCACTGAGAGTGCTAAGCAGAAAAGATGTGAAAAAACTCCCTATATATTACCATAAAACACAAAGACAAACTTAACGTTTCCAGAGAAACACAGCAGATCACCTACAAAGTAATAAGAATCACCTACAAAGTAATAAGTAGTAAGTCTGATATCAGACTTCTCAACAGGATTATTGGAAACAGGAGCAGTATCTTGAAGGAAAGGAATTTTGAATATTAGACTTCTACAGGCAAATAAACTATTATTTAAATATTAAGATGAAATAAGCATATCTTCAGACATGTACAGATTTAGGTGGTTCACCTCGTGAGGACACTTTAAAAAACCCTTAGAATGCATTCTTTGATAAGAAGAGAGGTGAATCTGGAAGTGATGATACATGGAAAATAAGGACAAATTTATTATCATAAAAGTAAGCAACACAAAAAATGTATAGCCACAACAATCTAAAAATAAAATTCTAGTTAACAGTAGGATAATGAGTATGTTATTGGGAATAGGTCAGAGGTAGGTGTGAGGTTGTAGAAGTTTTTCTCTTATTTGTGGCTAAGACATTGTTACTTATAAACGTCAGCAGAACTGAGGGATAAAAATCTTCATGAGGTTTATATAATGAGTGCCCACCAGAAGAATAAAAATAGGATGTATAACTGTTAAAATAGCAGAAGAAAATATAATTAGCCAATGGAAAGTAATAAAATAGAAAAAATAAATGAAGTAAAATTATTGTAAAATAAACATAAAATAAGATGACACAAATAAGACCTAATATATCAGTAATTATGATAAATATACATCTGTTAAAATCACGATTCACCATTCAAAAGCAAAGATTCAGGTTAATTTATCAAAATATACCAATATCTAGTAATATATTGCCTAAAAATAAATTAAAACAATAGGGTATATAAAGTTTGAATATAAAGAAATATAAAGGTGAATATGAATGAAAAGAAAGTTGGGTAGCAGTTTTAGAAATGGCAAATATAATTTAAGGGCTAAAATGTAAAAGGAAATAAGAGGGATGTTATATACAGAAGATAAAATAATCATAAGTATGTATGCATTTATTAATATAGCCTCAAACTACAAAAAGCAACAAAATACAAAATAAAAATATGTTACATCAATAATTGTAGCTGGATAATTTAACTGATAGATCCAGAAGGGGAAAAAAGTAGCATAGAAGATTGAAATAATAGTATCATATTGTATGTGAATTTACATATATACATATAATTTTTTGCCCCCAAAAGAGAATACATTGTTTTTTTAGCATACATGACACATTCACAAAAATCGACTGAATACTAATTCAAAAATTAAGCTCAATGCATTCCAGAGAGTTAATACTGTATATATTATATAGTTAGAGAAGAATAAAATTTAAAATTTATAACAAAAAGATAGCTAAAATATTTTGTGTATTTGAAACTGTGAACATAGTTTATACACAACTCGACGCAAGAAGAAAATCATTTGAAGAATTATTAATTACATAGCTATGAAAAGAGCACATATCAAGATTTGTGGGATGCAGTTAAATCATTACCAAAAGTAACTTCTGACATTAGATATATTTATCAAAAAGCAAGCAACAATGGCAACAAAGAAATAAAAGCAAAGGAGCTAAATATTCAACTAAAGCAGTTTGAAAATGAGCATTAAAATAAATCCAAAGAAAGGAGCAGACAAGGGAAGAAATCAATAAAATGGAAAATAGCAAAAACAATACCACCATAAAAGGTATAAAAAGAAAACACAATTTTTTTAAAAAGCTTGATAAAATATGTTGTGAAACCAGTCAAGAGAAATGGAGATAAGTTACAAATTTAGAAGGTGGAAAATAACTAGTAGAAACAAAATTTAAAAGATTGGGAAACAGTGTTCAGAACACTGAACTATGAATTATGAACACTGACTTATGTCAATAATTCAGAAAGCCTAGATAAAATATTCATAAAATATGTGAATTTATGATTTTCATGTGTAATTTAAGCATTTTATGCTTTTTTTTTTTAACTTAAAGGGATGTTTGCATTGGTTGGACAAGCCAAAGAATTTGTGCACTTTGACCCAAGACCATGGTAATTTGCCAAGCCTGCTTTTGGGAGAAA
This sequence comes from Globicephala melas, assembly GCF_963455315.2. Lineage (NCBI taxonomy): Eukaryota > Metazoa > Chordata > Mammalia > Artiodactyla > Delphinidae > Globicephala > Globicephala melas. Next base: position 112,046,770 of record NC_083318.1, on the reverse strand, counting down.
AGTAGTTCAGCCTTAGGGTCTTATCCCTAATCTCTCAGGGTTTACAAGAGAAGACAGATGGCCTTACTATGTTAAAACAGCTCCTAGTTAAATACTGTATCCAGACGATACTCACCAATGCTGGTAAATAAATAGGAAAATGAATTATATAATTATGGAACAAATCACAAACAAACCCCCACTGTCCTTGATGACCAAGGACTCATCATCAGGGAGGCAATGTTAACTGAGAATAACCCAATCATATATGGTCATTTCATGCTTAGGGGACTCTAGGTGTTTTATTAATTACTAACTAGACTCAGTATACTGAGTGTGTCTGGGTTCTTCGAGCTTGAAAGTGGTTTTCTGATATTCTGTGGGACCATGCTTCCCTGGATCCATCTCATCCTTTGGTCACATGGTTTATTCCATTGTTTCAAGCCCTCTAGCTTTGATACTCAGAAAGAGTTCCAGGTGACTTTCTGCTGGTATCAGTAACTTGGATTCACTACTAAGGGATTCTGTCTCTCTGTGGAGGTGGCAGAATTTATAATTTTCTCAGTGCGTACTGGTCCAGAGAGCTGAAGGGAATATCTGACACCAGAGTAAAATGGTAACATTTCTGAAAAAGATTGGTGTATAGTACTCCTTTTTTGCATTGTTCAGAAGCAAAGGAAAGCTTTATTCTTGGATCAGAGAATGGAGAGGTTCGAGCTGGTGCTCTAGAGTACATGCTCTCTCCCCAAAGGCCCTCGCTGGGGCTGCTTTATAGGGATCTAGTTAGCGGGAGGGGAGGGGGCGGGGTTCTCACAGGTCAGGTGGGGCTGCGCTGCTCATGTTCCAGCTCGCGGTGCCACTGTGGGTGCAGCGTCTCTGCATATGGCCCACCACTGCCATCTTGGATCATAGTGCTTCTTCACACGGCCCACCACCGCCATCTTGGATTGCAGTGCTTTTGCACATGGCCTGCTGCCACCATCTTGTATCACAGTGCTTCTGCACACGCCCCACCAAGCGGAGGTGTTAGCACAAAAGTGTCGCACCAGGAGCTCTGGTCAAGGGCCAGACCTCTGCATGCAGTCTCCTCAGACGGGAGGTGCACCCAGTCGCACCTCAGATGGGACTTGAGTGGAGTCAGAGCAGAGTGGCCAGATGGAGAAAGATTTCTTAAAATGTACCATTCCTCTCCCTTCCGCAAAAAGCTCCATGTCATAGGTTCATGAGCACTTCTCACCTTTAGAGAGTACAGCTGAAGTACCATTTCCACTTTCCTAAGATGGGGCCAAGAAAAGCTCTAAAATGATGTAGCTGTTTGTATTCTCCCCTTTGCTGTTCAGTTAGACCAGTGCAATTGCAAGGGCAAGAAATGATGCATACTATGGCTAAATGCAATATGCTTCCACAGAAATGCCTCAAATCTGATATTAATCACAAACTTTTTATTGATGCCCCGGTTGAGTTTACAGACTGGTAATACAAAGAGCGGGTCAGTTGTGAGTCTTGTCAACACTGTGCTGGTGACAGACTTTGTTATATGTAAAAAGAAAAATCAGCTTTATAACATTTCAAATGTGTTGGCTGAACAGACATAAACAAAAAGATTGGCATCCTTGTAGCTGTATCTTATGTATTCAAAAGCCCCTTTCCATCCATGGGGAAAAAAAAAAACAGAGTTCATTATGTATTTATGCAAAACAAAATTACCTATTCATAAAAATCAAAAGCAATATGTTTTGCTTATATCAATGGGTAAAATTAATACAATTTTTCCTATAATAGTTCATTTGCTCTGACGTGATTTTGAATATTGGAACAAAATGTCAAGAGTTATAAATTGAAATAAGAGATAAAATTCTTCAAGTAAATTATTTTCTCTATAGAGTCATAGGAATCAATTATTTCTTATTCATGGAAATGTTAGCACTTCTGATTTTTACAGAACAGGTAGTGATGGAAAAGGCAGCTTCCTACTAATGAGACAGCACTTGGTAGGATTATTCAATTTCCAAACTTGCTGCTGCTACCAAAGCTGTTAATTGGTATCAGCTATGACAGCTTGTGGTGTGACTGGACTCTTGTTCAACAAAAATAATCATTAGCTGCTAATGACTTTAAATCACTGTGAACAAGGCAGAGATTGACCCTGTGACCTAAATGTTCCAGGGGATACTCAGAAGTTATGTGGTCTCCTGTAATGGATAAAGCTGGGTGTCTGGATTGAGAGCTAAAATTTTTTTTCTTAGTCACAGAAATAATTTCTTTGAACAAGTAATGTATGGTATTGGGGTCTCAATTTACGTAATTAAAAAAATGAATGTTCAATCTGTTGTATACTTTGGGTATAAAATTAGTGCCATACAAAAAATCCACACAGGAAATAAATGAAGTACTTCTTGCAGATTTTGTTTGCACCTTTGTAAGCTTTAGGAAATGTCACTTTTATTTTTCTTTCCATAGTGATTACTATGGTTCTTTCCCATAATCTCTAGATAATGGGTCACTTAAGATACGCTTGGCTGAAAGTGGAATGAATCAAAGGAAAATAAAAAAATGACTCCCTTAAGGCATTTTGAAAGATTAAAAAAATGATGAGTTGGTGATGTAGGTTTTTCTATATTTTAGATATATTTAATATCTTGTATAACAGTTTCTGAATTTGTATGTATAACTAAATCTAGAGACAGACCTGTAAGAATGACCTTAAACAATACCAGAATTAAATAGAACAGAGATTTGATTTAACAAGATGAAAGTTTCTACTATAGCATAAGGAATATAAGAAATAAGAATGTAAGAAGTATAGAAGTGTAATAATAACTAAAATATTTGAGACCCCCCAATGGTATTGTTAAATAACTTATTATAGCACTACTCCATGCTTTAACTTCTAAACAGACTATCAGAGCATATGAATTGGCATAGGGGTAGGAGCAAGAGTCTTGGGTTCCATTTTTATTTTATTTGCTACTCGTTGCATAACAGCATCTGAAACAGTCAGTGCACAGAACCCCTCAGAGATGGGTGATTATTGCCCCTCTACCAATGGTGACACTGAAGACACAGGGTTGTCACCATACTTGTCAATAGCCAATGAATGGTGACAACATTCACCATTCACCAAATGGTGACAAAAAAATTGCAAAATGGAATTTTGCTTTTAGACAAGCACAATTGCTACTTTCCTGTGCTAAGATTCCCTATAAATTTGTATGCATTTCTTAAGAGATTATCATATATGGGATTGGTTTAACAATTATTAGTCTCAAGTGGAAGATAATGTGGAACAAATAAAAACTGGAATGACTTGGAAATTTGCCTGGTTTCTTTTGGAATGACAGCTTAAGGAGAGTTAGAGACGGAGAATAGGAATTCTTAGGTTTTCAATGATTTTGGTTTCCTTGGATGAAGGTGAGGTTTAGAATTTTTATGGTAACGTTAAGTGTGTGTTCTCAGTGTGTGTTTTATTCTAACTGGCTCAACCAAGTTGTAACTTTGCTCTACCACCTGGGTAAATTCTACTTACAAGAAGGAGATGCTGAATATAGTAGTAAAAACTTATATTTATTGGTTGTCTGCCATGTCCCAAAAATTCAGCTAGGTACTTTCACATATATTATCTCGTTTTCACAAACACAGTCCAAATTGATGGAGAACTTAAAAGCCAAATGTAAATGCATCTCAACTCTCATGAAGCATGGGGCTGGTTCTTGGCAAAGTTGTCGCTGTTTATCTTTGGTCTTTCCAGTCTCCCTTTTACTGCATCCTTTCCTAAATCCTTGCCCCATGAATACCTGCTCTAAAGAAAGAATATGATATTGGCCATTTGCATCTTATGAATATTTAAGCAACATCAAAGACAAAAGCCCAAGAAGTTTTAACTCTAATATATAAACAAGAACGATAGCTTATTTTAGGATAAAGCCCCTGGTGCTTCTGAATTTACAAGAATCTGGAATTCTCTGAGATACTGAGAATAACAGAACTTAAGATTGCTACTGGGCCTGTGAAAAGAAATCATAGTTTCCTTGGTTGGGGGTAAAATGACGGAATCATGATCCCAGAAAAGTTCTGCAGAGGTACTTTATTATTATTACAAGCTCCAGGACCCAAAGTGTAAATGTCTAAGTTAGTGGGAAGTCAAAGAGCAAAAACACTTTCAGAAGTTTTCCTTTTTCATGAAGAAATTCTAAATATATGTGTTCTTGAGTGTGTGTGCATGTGGTTGTGTGTGTGTGTGTTCTCATGTCTGTATGCCCACGTCTGTGAGCTTGTGCCTGTACACTGGTGTGCATGTATATGATTTATCAGAAGGAAACATCACATACGATGCAGAAGACCATGTTAGTTGTCACTGAGTGGTAATACCCCAACAAAACAGAAATAAATTTTATTAAGCTTTAGCCCTTCTGTGGATAAATCCACGTCAGGTTAGATTCATACATTCAAATGAAGTTATGGGTGTGAAAGACAGGGGAGGAAAAACAAAGGAAAGAATCATTCTAAAATTGTCAGTTTAAACCCGGGAAATGTAATCAGAGCCATAAAAGTGTCTAAGGTGTGACAAAGCCAGGAGTCTTAACTGGATAACCAGATGCTTGATAAATCTACCTGGACCCTCTTTCTATCTGTAAATTGAGGATAAACTTTGAAGAGAAACGTGGGTCTCTGGCTGCTTGGATTCTTCTTCTAGGATCAGCACTCTAATCCTGGTCAATTAAAGGAAATTGGCGGAGGTTCTGTGGTGAAAACAAAAGCAGGTTTTTATGCAACATGTGCTGTAGGTTAAGTAATGGACTGCTGGCTTCTTGGGACAGGATGTACCACTGGATGTGTGCTGGGTTCATTACAGAGAGAGCTTGAAGCATCCACCAGGGTTACAATCAACAGTTATTAAATCCGTTTCTGACTTAAGCCCGCTAAGGTTCATCACAGGCCTCCTTCCTGAAGTGACCTGATTCTCCTGCCGTGAAGGTATGGTGCGACTTGCAAAGCTTCTCTCGGTATAATAACAGTACCCTCTTTTCATTATTGTCTTTTTTTCTAAGGCTGGGCATTTTTCCCATCTGGTTCTTATTTGGCTCTTGAGAAATCAAATCCCGTCCTGGCTCTCTGTATATCACCCTAACGTTTTTGTGTTTTATTATTATTATTTAATATTTATGGATGTGACATCATAATCATTGTGTGCCCTTTTCCAATTTCCTTAACCTCATTTTGACAGTCTATACCCACAGGGCTGCAGATGCTCTGTGAAACAAACCAAAAAAAGGTGCAGCTTTCAGAGAGCACTTCGGTGAGATATCTTAGTGAGTTGCTAATTAGCATGTTTTCTCTGTATCCTGTTGGATGGTCTCAATCTTGCTTTCAGCCCTTCTGCAGTAGGTGTTATTTTTTTGTCTCTTAAGACCACACCATCAAATTTCACTTAATGTAACTACCTCTGGAGAGAAAATAGTCATTTTTCAGTAATTAAATGGGGCTATTTCATTGCTGATTTACTATCTGGTAAAACCTCACAATTTTCTTAAGCATTATTCTAGAATCTAGTCCACAAGAAGTGTTATCACAGATACTTAAAGTTTTGTGGTGAACCTCATGAGATCTCACGATAATTTTGGTGATACCGTATTAAAAATCCCTGCAGTATAATTAAGCCCCACCATCCTGCTTTTAATTGAGGGGAGGAAATTCTGAACTGTAACATCAACATCTGCAACCACTTTATGAAAGTGTTAAGACAGCAAAGCCAAAAGAGATACAGATTACTATTATGTAAATTTAAAATTTACACACACATCCACATATGCACACATACACAATAATATACATATCTGCAGCAGATGATACTTTGCTTTGAAATGGAGATATAAGTTAGTGAAATTTACATCTACCTTACCATCAAGTCTTATATATAAATCAGTACCTTCTCCACTACCCCCTCTTCTTTACTCCCATTTCCTCTGCTACACAGGTCCATGGGAACCCACCTATCATCAGTATTCTCGCCTCTGATTGGTTTGTTCCTCCAGCTACTATTTCCTTTGACATTGGAAGTCCTGCCCTGTCTCTGCCATAATTCCTGGAACTTCTTTTCCCTGTGTTTGAAGTCATAAGGCTATAAAACCTGCTATAGGGAGTGCTAGGGCAGCAGTAACTCCACCTACCCTTAAGTCCAAACCATTAGACATGGAACCAGCTTCTGAAAGCTGGTTCCCTCTATACCCTTGCACAAGAAATATATGCTCCATAAAAGCTAGAGATGTGTTCTGCCTTGGATCCACTAGGTCTCCAGAGGTTTTAATCTGTTGGTGAAAAAAGTAAAATAATAAAAATCTCTGGATATCATTTTTAACTGAAAATTTTGAGATAAATGTAGATTCACAGGCAGTTATAAGAAATAATACAGAGATATCCCTTGTACACTTTGCCCAGTTTCCCCCAACGGTAACATTTGTAAAACTACAGTATAATATGACAATTAGGGTATTGATATTGATATAAGCCACCAATCTTTGTCAGATTTCCTTAGTTTTATTTATACTTATGCATGTGCATTAAGTTCTATACAATTGATCACCTGCACAGGTTTGCATATCCATCCATGGTCAAGATATTGACTCTTGTTGTCCTTTTATAATCATACCCACCTCCCTCCTTCCTCCTGATACCCTATCCCTAACTCCTGGCAGCCACTAAACTATCCTCCACTTCTAAAATTTTGTCCTTTCAAAATGTTATATAAATAGAATGATACAATATGAAACTTTTGACGACTGAGAATTTTTTTTTTCCACTCAATATTCCCTGGAGATTCATCTAAATGTTGGTGTATCAAGAATTTGTTCCTTTTCATTTCTGAGTAGTATACCATAGTATGTATGTACTATAGTTTGTTTAACTGTTTATTTATTGAAGAACATCTGGGCTGACTTTGGTTTTGGCTGTTACAAATAAATCTGCTATGAACATTTGTGTAAAGGTTTTTGTGTTAACATATGTTTACATTTCTCTGGAATAAAAGCCCAGTGATGCAGTTACTGGCTTGTATGGTAGATGCATCTTGAGTTTTTAAAGAAGCTGTCAAGTTGTCTTCTAGAGGGGCCAGACCATCTTACCAGCAATGTATGAGTGATCCCATTTCTCCAGTTTCATCATATCCTTGCCAGCATGTGGTTTTGTCAACTAATTTTTATTTTAGCCTTTCTCATAGGTGTATAATGATATTTCATTGTGGCATTAATTTACATTTCGCTAGCGGCTATTGATATTGAATATCTTCTCTTGTGCTTATTTGCCATCTGTATTCCCTCTTCAGTGAAATGTCTGTTAATGTATTTTGCCCATTTTCTAATTGGACTGTTTGTTTTTTTACTGTTGAGTTTTGGAACTTCTTTACATATTCTAGATACTCGTTCTTTGTTGGTTATGTCATTTGCAGATATTTTCTCCCAGTCCGTAGCTTGTCTTTTCAACCTCTTCATATGTACTTTCACAGAGCAAAAGTTTTAAATTTCTGGACATCATTTTAACAATGCCATGAACAAGGCCATAGGGAAAACATTGGTGTCTATTATTTAAAGACCATCATTATGATGTAAACTAAACTGCAAGTCTATAGAAACCATAGTCCCATATCTAGTTCAGTATACAGATAATAATAGCCAGGGGCAAAATACAGTATTTGAGAGCATGTTGTGATAAGTAACTCTCAATGAATTCATTTATTCCTTCAATAAATAATTATTAAGTGAGTCATGTGTTAGGCCCTATGCTGGTGACACACTGGCAATTTAAATCGTGAGAATGTATAACCAAAGCTGAGGTGAGAACTCCAAAGTAATGGGATATTGCATGATGAGAATATTTAACAGAGGAGCTGAAATTCCTTTTAGGAAATAATGCCTGGGTTGAGAGCTGAAGAAGGAGTAAGAGTTAACTGTGTAAGGAGTGGAGGAGAAGGATTGGCAGTGGGGCTGAGAGATGGGGAGATGGATTCGAAGGGGGCACCAGGAGCTCAGAGACCCTAAGATGGGAGGGAGCACGGAGAGCTGAGGAATGAAAAAGAAGGGCAGCTGTAGGGTGTGGAGAGTGCGAGGAAAGTGAGACAAGATGGGGCTGGACTTTGGTCTCTATTCCGAGGACTATTCAAAGCCTTGATAAGACTGACGAGGGAGAAGTGAGCAATGAGATCAAACTTGCATTCGGAACATAATACCCTGAATGTTGTATAGAATGAAGAATGGGGGGAGCAAGCATGGACTATGGGCTCAAAGTTAAGAGGCTTCTGTGGTTGGCCAGGTGAATGTTAGTGGTGGTCTGAGCTGAGATATTTACAGTGTGCTCTTGGTAAAGTTTTCTCAGGTTTTACAGTCAACCTCGGACAGAGAAATGCAGGCAAGATTTGGACTGCATTTGTCCTTAGAATTGGGTGGACTGCTTTTGAACACACAGTGAAAGGACCACTGCTGGAACAGTTTCTTTAAGAAAAGACAAAGACTATTTACCTGCCCTTGGGGGCTGAACCTAGAATCCCCAGTGCTTTGGCCACTAAGAGCTGAGGTGACACGTATTCCAATCAATTTTGTGACGCTTCCCTTCAACCATCCCTAGACCATTTTGTAGATCTAGGGCCCCAAACACAAATGTCCTGAGTAGCTCTCCTAAGACCTAGTCATAAGAAAAGCAGTATGCTAAAAAAAAAAAAAAAAAAAATGGAGAAATGGTAAGAAAACCTAAGACAATAAGAGAAAAGGAAGGGAGCCAGGGAAAATATAAAAAATCTGTGACAAATAAGAATGAGGAAGAAAAGGTGTACATGCAGGGAGTGCCGCCCATGATCGGTTGGCATTTCCTCACCAACAGAGGTTCCCACGTGTGTTGTTCCCTTTCTCCAGCCATGATTGATGGCAGGGTTGCTATTTTGTGGAAGAAGAGTGTGGCAGCCCATAGAGCCAAATTGGAGCCATCTATGGGGGAGTCTTAGTTGCTGGACAAGGTCCATGATAAAAAGCAGCAATTATGTTACAGAAGCCACTGGAGGGATGGGGCAGGAGCGGGGGTAGGTACATCTTTAACATAAACCAAGGGCAGAATTTTACTCTAAATTCAGAGTCAGGTTTCCAAGTCTACTTGAAACATTTGGTGTCTGTGCTTGTTTATACTTGGCAAATCAGTTTCCTCTGTGTGTGTGTTTTAATAAAGAGCTTGAAGAAAAAAGAAATACCTCTGAAGCTTTTGGATGACAAATAGACCTTACAAAACATCTTTTAATAATCTAAGTGTACTGATTCAAAAGCATATAGATGGAAGTTCTCAAAATATTAAGCAAAAGAAAAATATGTAACGAGCACAAATACATTGTTCGTATCAAACATTTCAGAATTTTTCTGATTAATATGCAGAAGGTCCCTGCCCCAGTTGTGTTTACCTGTCTTAAGGTTGAAAGAAAAGGAAAGGACCTCTCTACGATCTAAGAGACAAATGAAATCTAATTTACTTTGGATATACGTTAATAAACATGTATCCAGGAGGTCAATTTAGTTCTGGTGGTTTAGTCAGTGCTAAGCGTAGTTGCGCACAGAGAAACTCTCTGGTTTACTCAGTAAGTTCAGGTAAACTACTTTTGATATTGTTGGCCTTTAGGAAAGCTACTTTTTCTTTTCCCCATTATTCTTTCAGCAACCATATTCACATTCTAATTCTAGCATATGAGAAAGATAGGCCATGCTGGTGGTCTGGGCTTTGGGGCAGTAGGGGCAGCCGGAATCAAGAGAAAAGAAGAAGTGCAGAAATGCTCAGGACAGCATTTAAGAAGTAATTGCAGTCATGAATGCTGACTCAGGCAGTGTCAGTGCAGATTTGCCTCCATGAAAATGACCCCTCCTTTTTTATGCCTGGAAAATTAAGGAAGATGCTTACTTTCCACCTAAGAGAACCACATTTTGCGCACTTCCTTTTTATATTCTACTGAGGCAGATTCAGTTGGAAACTGTGCCCTGAAAGGCATCCACAGACTAGTATTGGCCAAGTGGTTACACACATTAGCTATTCCATCTGCAAACTGTTGCCAGACCAGATTCTCTCTTTTGTCCCTTTGAATGAAAGAAAGAGAAAAATATCTGAAAGATAGGAAAATCTCAGGAAAAAATGTATGAACCAGTTAGATTTTTCTACTTCATCTCACCCATCTCCTTGATACAATATTAGATTAGAAATGATTTTATTGTTTGAACTCAGAGTGCTTTTCTCACAATACTGTTTCACATTAGGAATTCTAGTCTATTTTGTGAAAAGTTATCTCATTAGGGGGAATTTTCTGATAGCACAGGATCCTCTGTTTCTTGGTTGCTCCTGAATTTTCAAAAATGTGTTGCCCAAAGAGAGAGGTGAATAAAGTTGCCTGAGGGAGAATTTATCAATATTGAAGAACTCCGTGGATAAAGGATCCTGAGAGTAGATGCTGTATGCAGTTGGAAGTCACTCTGAAGAGCTTGAAGAAAATCATGGCCACATTCACTGACATAGAATGCCAACTCTGTGGGACAATGAGGAAGGGATAGAAAGGTTTGGGGGAGTAACTATACTAGGTAAGGCTGGAAAAATCTGCCTGATGTCTGTGTTTTAAAGGAAGTCCCAAAGGACTCTGCATTTATCAAAGCAGCAAAGAATGCTTTGTTGCTAGGCACCAACATCATGGAGAAGCTCCATGGTGGCTGTCATGGTAGGAGTTGCCTTAACAGAACTAGACTCTCTGACAGCAAGGAAGAATGACTGGATCCTAAAATAATAGACTATAATTATTAAATGTCAAAAGTCAGTTGGGCACACCTCCTGTAATGAGCAGCAAGCCTGGAGTGGTAGCTCAGAGAATTGAGATGCAGAGAGCTCTGGAGATGGTTAATCGAATATGGCATCTCTATAGTCAAGATAGAAGGGAAGCCTGCAAAAGAATCGCTCAATCTACACAATGAAAATCAACTAAGAGTAGATCATCCATGGGCTAGATAACTTCCCTAATAAATGTCAAAATCCCTTACCATTTTTCTGGCTCTGAGCCAGATTACCAATCCATAACCCACTTACCATGGGAGAGACAAGATCCCTGGAAGGAAGGACTCAGCAAGAAGATGACAAGTATATATGATAATAAATTCCCTGGTTTTTCCACAAAGGAACCTATGGGCATTTACTTAGCAACCATATACTGAGGAAAGGGGAATACTCACGCATTGTTTAAGAGTGGAGGAAAAGATAATAAAGTCCTGGCCCAGGTTTGGCTCAAGGGGTCCAGAGACCCACCCAAAGATTATTTCCCCAGTCCCCAAAATATAATCGAATGTAGCAGGAAGATCCCACATTTGTGCCTCAGCCTAAGCCTGTGGGTAAGAGCAATCATATGAGCAAAGTAAAAGCCTTGGAAACAGTCTCTCAGCCTTATCTTTACTTCCTGGGACTGAATTTCTCATTCTCCCAGCTTCTGGGGTTGTTGAGGCCAACAGTGCAAAGCTGAGTTTCCTTCTCTTCATTAATTGGGTCACATCTCCTTCCCAGGAGAGCCTGAATCTAGTGGTTCATGAGGAGAATAGAAAGGCTAGCTCCTTCGCTCAATTTCTGACAACTGTGCTGTCAACACTCCCAGCTCCAGAGCTCCCCATGAGATTGGCTGAGGTCCTTGTGGTAGCCACTTTCTCTCTCTGCCCAGTCCTGCTTCTTTTACCCTCTCACAGGTGGTAATGCCAAGGTATTCCCCTATAAACTTCGTGCTTGCAAACCTCAGTCCTCTAAGAGTCTGCTTTCCAGGGACCTGACCAGCAACATCATCCTTTCCCTTTTCAAAATAAAAGAATTATGGGACTTGCCCAGAAAAATAAACGCATCAGTTTATACCTAACACAAAGGTGTTAGGTATACTAACTGATCATTTGTCGGTGACCTTCTTAATGTGAAAATTACCTTAATTTGGTGAAATAAATGAATGAGATGATTCTCTTGTTTGGGTTTAGCCTAGTGTTCCTGTCAGAATTTAACATCAAAAGTTTCAAAGTATAGAGGTAGTTCTTCCTTTGGAGAGAGATGTTTACCTGCCTTCCATTGCTGGGGAATTCAGATCTGCCTTGAGCTACCATGAAATAGAAAGGAATCTCCTTACTCTCTTGGATTATTACATGCAAAATGGTGAGAACCTTTGTTGAAATCCTCCAAACCTGAAATGAATGCTTCTTTTCTCCCTTCTCTACAGTAATTAAAGTAAATTATTATTTTTATAATAGTAAATCAGGGACAATTTTACCTCTCATTTGGATTTTTGCAGTTAGCTTCTATTTTAAACCTTAGGGTCTAGATTGGCTTATATTTATTGCTTTTAGAAGGCTTTACAACAACTATAACCTAAACTGTGTAACTATATCCTAAAGGTTGTAAAACCTCAGATAAATGGGGAAAGATATTAATGTTTACTGAATATCTACAATGTGTCTGCCATGACGCTTGGCTTGTCCATATGCATTGTTTCATTTAATCTTCACAACCATCATGTACTTTAATTATTATTTCCATTATATAAAAAAGTGAGAGGTAAGATGACTTGACAAAAAAGTCAGCTCATGAACTGAATAATCAAGGTTAGAACCCAGGTTCTAAATACAAGTTTAAAGCTCATTCCACAGCTAATTTGACTGTGCTTTATGACTAAAGCCCATTTCCTCTTCCTGGCATTTTTTAAGGTCTTAAAAATTATATCATGCTACCTGTACTATTGTGACTTTACAGAAAATTAGACTATGTTAAAATTTTATTTCATTTTCCAAAAATCACAGAGAAATCTGTGAGATAATTCAGAAAAGATATTCCATTTCTTTTTGCTCTGAAAGCAGTAGACTATATCATCATTCTTTTTAATTCTTTTGTCTGAATTTGGAAAATGTTTCACTTGTACATAATGAGAATTTTATATTTAAAATATAATTAATTGTGGCTCATGTATGTAAGCATGTGTAAGTTTGTGCTTGTGTGTGTATTTAATTTGTGTGACATATATTATTGCCTCCTGGAAGTGAATTAATGACTATTAGCATGGTTTAGAAATATTTAATGTATTTTGGGAATGATTCTCTACCTAATTCCCCAGTGGATTTAAAGGATACCAGGTGATGGGATAAAGCAATGGTTTCCCTAAATGGATATGAAACCAATGACACTGACTCTCCCAGATACTGATAATACAGGGGGATGTGTTCTCTGTACCTTAGATATTGTTGACCCTACTAATAATTGTGTCAAAGGAAAATGTTTAGGAAGTAAATCCTTCTGCTTTATCATTTTAGTTACAAGAAACCCTTCTGAGAGAGCTAACAGAGTATTATAATAGCCTAGCATAGCATAGATAGGAGATAAGTAAGTGATGCTAGAAACTATTGAGAAGTACTTGAATGTGTCTCCTTAAGTCAAGAGCAGAATTTGTGAGCAACACGCATCTCAATCTTCTTTCTACTCTGGAGAAGAAAACAAGGGAGTGCAATATATCATTCATGTCAGTACAGTCAGAGCAGTTCTTATTGGTTTAAGGTCTGGAGCAGTGACTCAAGGGTTTATCAGACTGTTGTTCATCTCAGAGCATATTCTGCTTGTTGTTACTAATGCTTCATTTTGGTATCTTGGGGTCAGTGTGTTTCCCTGTGGGAAAACGCTGGGCTGCCCAATAGAGTCTATTTTGACACTGACTCCAGAGGGTTAAAAAAGAATCCAATTCTGTATTCATACAAATGGTTAATCTTACTTAACACTGCAGTAGTTCTGTAAGCGCAGAACCTTTGGTTTAGTTACTAAAGCAAACACTGCATATTATATCCAATGAAAGCTCTGATGTCCTGCAGTTAAACTATTGGAGTGATAAGAATTCGTCCTTTTGTGTTTACTTTATAATTTCTAAGGTGTGTTTCATTCTATGTCTTGAATGTTTAATATAACTAATTGCTTCTTGCTCTGGAAATGAGCTTGTTCTTTGATAAATTGTTCAAGGGTTCAGGATATGTAAATTGAAAAGATTTAGATTCTTTACACTGTATCGAGCATACAGGTTGATGAAGGGAACCTTACTATTACATGCCAAACAGGTTCTTCAACATTATGTATTTCCAGAAAGGTTGCTGAATATTAACATAGACTTTGGGAAGTTAACCTCCTCTCACTGCAAGGGTTTTGTTTGTTTGTTTGTTTTAATCTGGAAACAGTTGAGTCATTGTTGAACAAGTGAAAAAAGTCATAAAGGTTTACTTTACATATAACACACACACACACATACAACAAGCTATTAAATATTATATATTTTCTGAAGCATGTGTGAAGGCTAAGGGTAGACACTGAAATAACTGTTGATGGTGGTGGGAGGGGGGATGAAGCAACAGTGCCACCAATTACCTCTACCAGCTCTGTCATCCTATTATGTAATTCATAGAAATATGTGGATATAACTTTATAGATTGGCTTTGGTTTATCTGTAGAGACAGGTGTTATCATCTGAATTGAATACAATACATCATACATTCATAAAAGCCAGATGGATGACACTGCCTGTAGGGAGCTTAGTGCCTGTCTATAAAGGCCAGATGGGTGCTGCTTCACAGAAAGGTTTATATTGGTCAGCTGTGGCTACCCTCCAGAGAGTAATGAAATGCTCTCATTCTCCAAAGAGTTTTTCCACTCTTTGCCCTCCATTATTATTGTCTTCAGAACCTTTCAGGACTGAGCCTTAGCATTGATAGAATCATATGCATCCTACATTGAAAGACAGTTGTGCTTTTGGTAGTACATAAGGAAGATAAGGCACCCAGTAACCACTTGAGCCAAAGAAAATAAACCAGTCAGATTGTAAGATGATTTTCTGCTGGCTTTTTCTTTCACTTATAAATGGCTTTGAGGCCTATAGATGTAGCTAAAAATATATCCAAATGTATAAGAGACTTCTTTGATGGAAAACACCCAAAATCTTGTCTCTTCACTTGTATTAATACACAGGATTCCAAAACCTTGTGATGAGTGAAAATCAAGCCAGTGCTGAATGGAGACTGAATTGACGTTCCATCGCTATGTGGTTTCCTCATAAAACATTTATTTTTGTGACTTGTTTTCTTTGCTGACTTGGTGACTGAATTGGTCATGCTTTGTTTCTTCAATTTTCAGTCTTATAAATAGTTTGCTTATGATATAATATTATGATTTTTTAAAATCCTAGATTTACAACAGACTTTTTAAATTCAAGAGAGAGACATCTTAAGGCTTCATAAATATTCAAATTTATAAATATCACAATAACAAATTATTTTCCCCATGAAACTTTTTATATTCTAAGACCCGTGACTTTCTTAGATCATTTCGCATTCTCTTTCATTTCTGCCACTAGCACTTCCCTCTCATTTGAGGATGATTTTTTCACAGGGAAACAAAATTTGTATCACCTTCTGATTTTCATTGTGTACATGGCAACAAGTAGAGAATAACAGATCTTCCAGCTTGCAGCATGTTCAACCCAAATTCTTCAAGGTTACTCACTGTTGGTGAAGCTATGGATGTTATATTTGTTAATGCTATGCTAACCATGTTATGTAACCCAATATACTTGTACATGATAAAGGTCTTAAGGCTTTGGAGATACAAGGGTGTTTAATGGGGGCGAGCAGAGGAAAGAAGCATTTCAATAAAGGAGAGGGAAAGCGTGAATCTTTCTCCATCCTTGGGGTCTTTACTGCCTTCAGTTTTCTCCAGGTATTTCAACATAGCTTCTTTCCACACAAACCTTGAGAAACATTGAGCTAAACAATGAATAGAAGATTCCCTCAACTTTCAGGTGTCTGGGGCCAAGGGTTCAGAGGGGATACACTTGGATTGTTCAGTGAGGAGGCTCAGAGGAAAGAGAGCCATAATGCATAATCAGTTCACACTGCTCATGGGCCAGCAAGCCAAAGAGGTGGTTGGTCATATATGCCACCACATTTGGCTCTTCCAGTTTTCAAAGCAGTAGAGTTTCTTTGCAGGTATCATGGGGTTGTTGAAGAGTGAATGTGGCTCTATTGCTACCCCCCATCAGGAAGCAGAACCTATGACCCGAGCAGTAACTCCTCAGGAGTCTACTGTGGTCTAAAGCATGAAGGACTTGAGCCCCAGCACTGCCATGTTGGCAGAACATGGTTTATCTTAGTGCACAGGGTAAACAGTAGAATGGGATGAGCTCTCCGAGAGTCTGGGAATATGATCTCCTTAAATATCTTTTACAGTTAGAAAAAAAGCATTGTGAAATATTAGAAATTGCCATATACACTATTATAGACATTATTTTCCAAACAAAAGGAGTCAGCTTTATAGATAAAACAGTATGTCTTTTAAGATCTTTCGTAAAGTGTTGTTACTAATCACATAAATATCTGTAGCTATTACAATCTAGTTGCTCTGGGAAATTTTATAATTAATAGTAAGTTCTTAATTGGAATGATACAATTTTTCCTGTTACATTTAATATTACTTTTAATGAGACTACTGTTTCTAAAACTTATAACAGACTGGGATACTCTGGAAAGGGCTCAGAGTTATGTAATAAGAGGATTTAAAATGAAATTCAGGAGGAATTGAAACTAGGCTTTTGTGTTTGTTTTTTGTTTTGTTTTGTTTTAGTTTGACGAAGAGAAACTGTGATTATATTAATACTCATTCAAATATCTGGATAAAAATGATACTATTTAGAAACCATAATAATATTTTGTCTGTAATAATCTGGATATTTAGGTCCCCAAGTAGACATATAAAACATGGTTCTAAAGTCCAAGACCTATAGAGGTAATTATTATAATAGCAATAGGCACTTTTTTCTTGCTTGATTTGCCTGGGTGTTTACTTCTCTAGACTGTACATAAACATGAGGAAAGTCAGTGCTCATTTTTTTTGCCAATTCTTATTTGATCTTTACTGGATTTTAATCACACAGTCAGAACAAAAATTAAACAAATTTTAAGGGCTTACATTTGGTTTACACATTTCTAGACTTTTCCTATTGTTCTGAATAATTATTGCTAGTTTACTTTTGTAACTGAAGCAGATGTATGGCATTGATAGTAATACAAAAGGAATGTTTTAATTTATTCATTAGAATGTTTATGGCTTCTTCAAGGCTGATACCTAAATGTAAGCTAAGGCAGTGATCTGTTAATTAGTTTCTATTTTCAAAGGTAGAGCTGCTATGGATATTTAAATCAGATTTAACTGAAAGAGAAATTTCTCTGACTAAATCAAAACATTATAACATTTTAGTGAAGTTTAGATTTTGTTTCAGTTTCCAAACTTGCAAATGAGTTTCCCCAAGCATGAAAGGCAGAAGATGAGAAGGTTGGGAAGACCGCAGTCACTGTAAAGTGAAGCCTAATCCCTGACTTCTGTATAACCACCCCATTCCATTTCAATCTTTATTTCCAAAGTCTGATCAGGATTTCTTTTGTTGTCATCTACAACTAAAAACATTGAACTGATAACAAACAACGGTTAAGTTTTTCTTCCGGTAGTTGGACGGCAGATAACCCATTTTGACTTAAGAGAATGGAGGGGAGCTTGAGGATGGAACCAAGGCAATTCCTTTTCCACAATTTTGTTCCAAGAATATCAGTCAAGATTGAACTTGAATGAGAAGTCCCGGACAACATTGGCACTTTCCAAGGTGGACACAGCAAATGGTCCCTAATAGGGTCAGTCACTCACTCTCTGACCAGATCTGGCCTAGATCGCCTTAACCAGCAGTGCAGAGAGGGGATGAAAGAAAATTTAGGTTAAATCTCTCCAGTATACCTATAGCAGTTTTCTCTTTGTCTTCGGTAGCCTGACAGCTGTAATTAAATTCAAGTTGGTGTTACCTTTTGTACTACTCCTTTCTCAAGGAAAGCTCCTTAGTAAGCAGGGTGTGGTGAAAGACAATTCAAGATACAGTATGCACTTCTGAATGTTCCCTGGCCATACAACAGTTTTCTGTAATGTGTGCTCCATTTCTTGTCAATCTTAGTATTTAACACTTTTCTTTAGACTGAAAATGAATGCTTTGTTGGTGGTTTAATAGAACTTGTAATTTAAATCTTTTAAATTGATAGGAAAAACATAGCAGATAAGAACTTAGTTATTGGAGAATCAAAATATAACAGAGGAGAGATGACATTGAGCCATAACAGATGCAAGTGTCCATCAATAATACTCATTAAATATGACCTTGGAAAACACTAGTGACTTCTAATTGTATGCTAACAAGTGGAATGATACAAGAGTCAAGAGGAGTCCTGCATTGCAAAACCACTCCCCAAAATTTTACGATATGAGTAAAATGGGTCTAAATTTTCAATACATCCTCATTAGAGATCTTACAGGTATGATGGCTTTTTAAAACTAGGTCAAAATAACATGGAAGAGGGCTTCCCTGGTGGTGCAGTAGTTGAGAGTCCAACTGCTGATGCAGGGGACACGGATTCGGGCCCCAGTCCGGGAAGATCCCACATGCCTCAGAGCGCCTGGGCCCGTGAGCCATGGCCGCTGAGCCTGTGCTTCCGGAACCTGTGCTCCGCAACGGGAGAGACCACAACAGTGAAGAGGCCTGCGTACCACAAAAAAAAAAAAAAAAAAAAAAAAAGTAAGAATTAGAAAATGATTATATTCTTTTTGAAGGATTAATGCAACTTATGAGAAAGCCAATACAGCTAGGAAGAACAAAATTCATGAATCTGGATCTTAGATCTATAGCTCTCTTTATTTCAGTTTCTCTAGAAAATGAAGTCTGTGATAAAACTGGGGTGCTCAGGCCTTATTGACAGGTGCAACCCCAGAGCAACAGGTCCAAGGCAGATAGGCAAATGAGACAACAGAGGAAGGAATGCAAACATGAAAAGATACATAACCAGGCTGGCCACAGCTTCATAAGAAACCTAACTGATGACTTGGGTCACAGCGTTTTCCAAGCAGGTCCTGCTTCAGAGCAAACCTTTAGGGCAGAGGTCTGCACACTTTTTCTGTAAAGGACCAAATAGTAAATACTATTTCAGATTAGGGCACATGGTCTCTGTCACAATTATTTAACTCTGCTATTCTGTGAAGATTGTCATAGACAATAAGTAGATGGATGGGCATGGCTGTGTTCCAATGAAACTTTATTTACAAAAATAGGAGGCAGGACAGATTGGCCCTTTGACTATAATTTGACAAGCCCTGTCTTGGAAAAGGGAGAGGAATTAACTTGAACTTTTTTTCTTGTCTCTCTTCCTCATTGGTCAAAGTTCATGGGGCATTAATACTTCTGGACTTTGTCACCTGCCCCACCAGGTGATTACTGAGGAAACAGATTCCACACACCACAGTGTGATGCATCATTTGACCTTGGAAATGTCGGAGGAGTTACAGCCTTTGTAGCTGCATTCAGGTTGTACCTGCTTCCGAAAATCACTGTGGCTACCACCCCTGTAGCAGAGGCTGAGATGCTGATGCTGAGGGGTTAAGGGTCAATGGTGGAAGCTGGGGCTGTCCACTTGAACAAGCAGCCACAGACTGGGGACTGGGACCCTGGTGGGGCTGATCCAATCTGGGGAACCACCTAAACGGAGCCTGGCAATGCATCATATTCAAATAAGAATTAAAACTTCCCTTCGGGCTTCCCTGGTGGCACAGTGGTTGAGAGTCCGCCTGCTGATGCAGGGGACACAGGTTAGTGCCCCGGTCTGGGAAGATCCCACATGCCACGGAGCGGCTTGGCCCGTGAGCCATGGCCGCTGAGCCTGTGCCTCCGGAGCCTGTGCTCCGCAATGGGAGAGGCCGCAACAGTGAGAGGCCCGCGTACAGCAAAACAAACAAACAAACAAAAAAAACAAAACTCCCCTTAAAGAAAATATAAGTGAGGAGCGCTGATTGAAGCATATTAGACCCATGAGTTTTGCTTTAAAGTTTGTTAAATTACCACCACTCTAAAACTGAAGGTGTTTTCCTCATTTCTTAATGACTGAGCCTTCAACGGCTACTGAGAAAATTGGGATATAGCCAACATTTGAAGCTAATATCCAAGAAGACATAGTTGTCCTCCCAGGTGCCCTCTGGGGCCGCTGTAATCAGCAGAATAGTTAGCTGAGGTGATGGCTGCGGGAAGTCTGGCCCTATGTGTCATAACAGTGGGTCAGACTCAGGCATTGGTGTCAGAGAGCCTGGGTTCAAATCCTGGTTTTGCCTCAAGGAGGGTGACTCAGGGAAAGTTACCTAGTCGCTCTCTGACCCTGTTTCCTTGTTTATAAAATAATATCTGTTGTTGTGAGGATTAACAGCATAGTAAGTAAACTGACAACCATAATGCTTGGCACACATAGGCGTTCAGTAAATGGAAATAATCAGCTACTTTGTGTGTATGCTTAATAAAGCTACTGTTCGTTATATTCAATGTGAGACTCTTGAGAGGAAGCTTCCTGTGGATGACAGTGTTGGTTTCCATTCCCTTATTTACCATATATTATTCTTGTAAACATGCATTGTGGGTGACTTCAACTCTGTGAGCTTCAGTTTTTCCATCTGTCAAATGAGCATATTTTATACCTACCTATACGCTTTTATTGGGAGCATAAATGATTTAACATGTATATGTATGAAGTACCTAGTACATTGTTTGACATATAGTAGGAGTCAACTCAATGACAGTTACTACCATTACAATTATTAGAATTCAGAATTCATCTCATATAATAAATAAATCATTCACTGTTTAGGGTCTGTCTTTTCTCCATAGCCTCTTCCTATAAAGAAGAATAGGGGGTCGTGATATCAGACCTTCAAGATGGCGGAGGAGTAAGACGTGGAGATCACCTTCCTCCCCACAAATACATCAAAACTACATCTACATGTGGAACAACTCCTACAGAACACCTACCGAACGCTGGCAGAAGACCTCAGACTTCCCAAAAGGCAAGAAACTCCTCATGTACCTGGGTAGAGCAAAACAAAAAAGAAAAAACAAAGACAAAAGAATAGGGACAGGACCTGCACCTCTGGATGGGAGCTGAAGGAGGAAAAGTTTCTACATACTAGGAAGCCCCTTCACTGGTGGTGGGAGGAGAAGTTTCGGAGCCATGGAAGAGAGCGCAGCAACAGGGGTGCAGAGGGCAAAGCGGAAAGATTCCCACACAGAGGATCGGTGCCAACCAGCACTCACCAGGCCGAGAGGCTTGTCTGCTCACCTGCTGGGGTGGGTGGGGGTTGGGAGCTGAGGCTCGAGCTTCAGAAGTCAGACCCCAGGTAGAGGACTGTGTGAACAGCCTGAAGGGGGCTAGTGCACCACAGCTAGCCGGGAGCGAGTCCGGGAAAAAGTCTGGAACTGCCTAAGAGGCAAGAGACCATTTTTTCAGGGTGCGCAAGGAGAGGGGATTCAGAGCACCACCTAAATGAGCTCCAGAGATGGGGGTAAAGTAAAAATGTCACTGTTTGCAGATGACATGATAGTATACATAGAGAATCCTAAAGATGCTACCAGAAAACTACTAGAGATAATAAATGAATTTGGTAAAGTAGCAGGACACAAAATAAATGCACAGAAATCTCTTGCATTCCCTACAGTAATGATGAAAAATCTGAAAGAGAAATTAAGGAAACACTCCCATTTACCATTGTAACAAAAAGGATAAAATATCTAGGAATAAAATACCTTCTCTCCTACCTCAGGAGACAACAGACCTGTATGCAGAAAACTATAAGACACTGATGAAAGAAATTAAAGATGATAGAAACAGGTGGAGAGATATACCATGTTCTTGGATTGGAAGAATGAACATTAGGAAAATGACTATACTACCCAAAGCAATCTAGTGTTTCAATGCCATCCCTATCAAACTATCAATGGCATTTTTCACAGAACTAGAACAAAAAATTTCACAGTTTATATGGAAACACAAAAGACCCCGAATAGTTGAAGCAATCTTGAGAACGAAAAACGGAGCTGGAGGAATCAGGCTTCCTGACTTCAGACTATACAATAAAGCTACAGTAATCAAGACAGTGTGGTATTGGCACAAATACAGAAATATAGATAAATGGCCTAGATAAACCTGTGCACATATGGTCACCTTATCTTTGAGAAAGGAGGCAAGAATATCCAGTGGCGAAAAGGCAGCCTCTTCAGTAAGTGGTGCTGGGAAAACTGGACAGCTACATGTAAAAGAATGAAATGAGAACACTCCCTAACACCATACACAAAAATAAAATCAAAATGGATTAATGACCTAAATTTAAGGCCAGACATTATAAAACTCTTAGAGGAAAACATAGAACACTCTATGACATAACTCACAGCAAGATCCTTTTTGACCCATCTCCTTGAGAAATGGAAATAAAAGCAAAAATAAACAAATGGGATGTAATGAAACTTAACAGTTTTTGCACAGTAAAGGAAACCAAAAACAAGACAAAAACACAACCCTCTGAATGAGAGAAAATATTTGCAAATGAAGCACCTGACAAAAGATTAATCTACAAAAAAATATACAAGTAGCTTATGTAGCTCAATATCAAAAAAGCCAAACAGGGCTTCCCTGGTGGCGCAGTGGTTGAGAGTCCGCCTGCCGATGCAGGGGACACGGGTTCGTGCCCCATTCTGGAAAGATCCCACGTGCCGTGGAGTGGCTAGGCCTAGGAGCCATGGCCGCTGGGCCTGCGCGTCCAGAGCCTGTGCTCTGCAACGGGAGAGGCCACAAAAAAAAAAAAACCCACCCAATCCAAAAATTGACAGAAGACCTAAACAGACATTTCTCCAAAGAAGATATACAGATTGCCAACAGACACATGAAATGTGTCTGTTGATGCCCGACATCACTAATCATTAGAGAAATGAAAATCAAGACTATAATGAGGTATCACCTCATGCTGGTCAGAATGGCCAGTATCAAAAAATCTAGAAATAATAAATGCTGGAAAAGGTTGCGGTGAAAAGGGAACCCTCCTGCACACTGGTGTGTGTGTAAATTGATTCAGCCACTATGGAGATCAGTATGGAGGTTCCTTAAAAATCTAAAAATAGAACTACCCTATGACCCAGCAATCCCACTACTGGGCATATACCCTGAGAAAACCATAATTCAAAAAGAGTCATGTACCACAACATTCATTGCTGCTCTATTTATAATAGCCAGGACATGGAGTCAACCTAAATGTCCATCAACAGATGAATGGGTAAAGAAGATGTGGCACATATATATAATAGAATATTTCTCAGCCATAAAAAGAAACAAAATTGAGTTATCTGTAGTGAGGTGGATGGACCTAGTGATTGTCATACAGAGTGAAGTAAGTCAGAAAGAGAAAAACAAATACTGTATGCTAACACATATATATGGATCTAAAAAAAAAAAGGTTCTGAAGAACCCAGGGGCAGGACAGGAATAAAGGCACAGACATAGAGAATGGACATGAGGACACAGAGAGGGGGAAGTGTAATCTGGGACAAAGTGAGAAAGTGGCATGGACATATATACACTACCAAATGTAAGATAGATAGCTTGTAGGAAGCAGCCGCATAGCACAGGGAGATCAGCTCGGTGCTTTGTGTCCATCTAGAGGGGTGGGATTGGGAGGGTGAGAGAGAGAAGCAAGAGGGAGGAGATATGGGGATATGTGTATATGTATAGCTGATTCATTTTGTTATACGGCAGAAATTAAGACAACACTGTAAAGCAATTATACTCCAAGAAAGTTGTTAAAAAAAAAAAAAGAATAGTGGGTCATGAACAAATTAGCTATATCTGTGAATTTATTATTTCTCTATTTCAATCATTATTAGAGTTGTCTGATGACATCAGTGCTGCCATGAGCATTGTACTCTGTGGTGGGCTAAACACCAGTTTGCAAAGATGCCACTCTGACTCGCAGATGCTGTGATAGTGGGAAGGGAGAGTGGAAACTCCCATATTTTGGAGCACCAGCTATCTCCCAAACACTCTACTGGTTTGCTTTACACATAGTTAATCACCAACACAATCCTATGGGTAGGCACTCTTATCATTCCCAGTTTACTGATGCTTGGGGAGTTTATGTAACTTCCTCAAGGCTATAGAGCTAGTCCTAGTCTGTGACCAAGCCGAGAACCCAGATTATCTGGCGCCAAAGCCCTTGTCTTTCAGCTATTCCCCACTAAGTCCCTGTGTGAGAATAGAAGTCACATCTCTAGTTCTGCCTGGGCCATAAACTCAGTTTGTGACCTTGAACACATCATATACATTTCCAGGCCTCAGTTTCCTTATCTCTAAAATGAGATGGTTGTCTTTTCTGAAATTTAACTTCACTTCAGATCTATAGTTCTGTTCATATTGATTAGAATGAAAGTACATAATAATGATGAGAAATGTGTCTGTGGCCGGAAAGGGTGGTGGTCAGATATTGTTGGAGAGAGGGGAGGTACGCACCCCTGCCTTTCATCCTTGCCCCTGTAGTGGAAGGTACACGTGCCCTCAGACAGCTGACAAGTGATGCTTTTCAAACATAAGCTGGATCATATCACTGCAGCATGTTTCCATCTGACTCCAAGCAAAAGGTCCTTGCAGTGGCCTATCAGCTCTGCCTGCCCTTCCTGTTGCCCCTTTGTCTCTCTGAACTCACCACTGACTCTGGCCCTTGCTCACTCCACTCCACCAGGTTGGCCTTCTTGCTCCTCCCGGAACACACCATGCACACTCCTGGCTCAGGCCATCTTACCTGCTGCTTCACCTCACTGGGTAGCCTCAAGACTGGGCCCCTCATCCCCTCGGGGTCTTTGATGCTATGGCACTTGCCCATAGGGGCTTCCTGGACCACTTGTTTAAAATCACAGACCCCTTCTCCATCACTCCCAGTACCACCCCATGTTTCATTGTCTTTATAGCACTTATACCATCTAATACAAGACACTTTGATTTCTTTATTGGTATCAATTGGCTATCTCCCCTCCTGTAGAGTGGGGAAAGGTTTTGTCTCTGTTGGTCATTGCAAGGCATAGACCCCCTATGCCTTGAACGATCCTAGCACATATTTGAATGAATGAAAATCAACATTAGAAAAATATAGAATAAAGCCATATAGCATTATATATATTTTATATATAAATTATATATAATATAAATATATATAATTATACATATAGCTTATAGAAATAATTTAAAAATTCATATTCATTAATTTTTCAATATGATATAATATCTACCTTAATTTACTAACAATCTGTAATGTATATCCAAATTTGGGGGGGAAAGATGAAAGGCTTTTTAGAAGCATGCCAAATTAAGAATTTTCTGCAGATTTCAGTTTTTCTAGCAACGATGCTCAAAACTAATTATAATTTATGTGCAAATAACTGCTTAAAATTCTGAGTTTACATATTCTGTGGAAGCTGTATATCGTGGCCATCAAAATCGTTAAAACATCTTCAAACTAATTAACATATATTATAGATTAACTTCATATTACAAAAAGAAAAAGTCATCAAAATTTTGGGGGGTTAAATTGCATTGAAATTATCTTGATTTGTTCCAAAACCAGTACTGGGAAGCTGCCTTGTTATGATTTCTAGTAGAATTTCTGACTGTTTTAAAAACCACTGCATCTCAAACTTTAGTATGTAGATTAATCAGCCCAGGACCTATTAAAATGCAGATTCTATTGTAAGTCAAAAGGTCTGGGGCAGAACCTGAGATTTTCCAACCTAGAAGGCATAAAGGTGATACTGATGCTGGTCCTCAGACCATCTGAAGCAGAGGCAAATTTCTAGTAAATCTGTCTTCTTTTAATATTACCATTATGAGGTCAACTGAACTTGAAATAGGAGAGACATTCTCTACAGAAGCAGCTTCATTGAGACATTGACCAACTGTTGTCATTTAGTGCTGGAATGAAAGACACACTTGCTGTTACAGACATCACATCAGCTGGGAGAGGACTGATTCACAGGCTTTAGGTGTATCTGACACCTAAAGAGATGTAGTGAGGCATCCTCACTCTAGAACTGATTTCATTGCCATATCCTAGCCTCAAGCAGGGTTTTCAAAACTCTAATATTTAAAAACCGATTCTCTTATTTTCTAATGACACAGCAGAGAGGGAAAGAGAACTGAATACTTTAATCCCTAAAATATGCAGTGAAATTGAATAAGGGGCTGGGGCAGGGAAGAACAACCGCAGATTTAATTTTTAACACAACAGGCTTAGAAATTGCACAGAAAATAACACAGGCTTGCCTCTTTTTGCCATTGCTTTCATTCAGCACGGCTCAGAGAACCTTGGGGAAGAGGGTGTATTCAAGTGACTTCACACACGTAAGGCTCAGTTTTGCAGGTGGAGTGTAGCACAAGGGTGGAGTGACCCATATTGCCGCAGTAATTCTGTTGGATCAACATCGGCCCTTGGGCTCCTCCCTGGAAGGAGTTCTGTTTATTTGAAGTGGTCATACCAAAAATTCTTTGGTAGTGGTTACTGTCAGCACCCAGAGACCTATTCTCAACTTGACTCTGGATTGACGGGAAAATTTGAGTGGATAGCAGGGTAAGATTTGTCTTTCTGTATCCAGGAAGCAACATTACTGGCATTCTGAAGGGTGCATTAATTCAAATGTACCTCCAAACTACTCTGAAACTGTGAAAAGAAGAGGTTTTGTTTTTTGTTTTAATTCAGTTGGGAACACTTTAATCAAATTACTCTATGTTTTGACTTCCTCCTAATTTCTGGAACATGCTTTTGAGCTAATCACAAGCAAGGTCCAGACCAAGCCATTATGGTAAAGAGAAGTAAGATATAATTTCCCTACCTGCTTCGAGGTTGGGTGGCACAAAAATCATCCTGAATTCCTCTCTTCACTGAACTGTGCAGTCTCAAATTCCTCCCTTCTCTCTGCCCAGAGAAGAGAGGGTGATTGTCTCCATTTTCTAATGTAGCCGAGATGACATTCAACACCTTGGGAACTTCCTCTGAGAACAAAATAACCTCAGCCTTTCTCACCTCCCCAGTCATGAAACCAGCTCCTCAGTTTAGAGGATACCTAAGATCTTACTCTTCTTTGGTCTCTTAAGCAACATCAGAGGTTGAGACAAATTAGTTCCTCTGTATTTTCACATGCGACACTAACCAAGTCACAAACTTTTTGCCCAGTAAAGCCAATCATGGGTCAGTGTTAAACATTACACAGTTTGTATATTTCTTCAAACAGTTTTATTTTACTAGGGTCATAACAAGTAAGCCAATATTGCCTTTGTTCTTATCCATTTTCCCTTGAGTACATAGGTTTTCTATTTGTTAAATTTTCTTAAATGTAAAGAACCAGGATTGGAGGATGATTTATGATTTTGATACACTAAACAATGTTACTACTTTGTTACAGAATTTTTCTTCTGAGTTTGGTCAAATAGTAATAGTAACAATATTAATAATAATAGTTAATACTTATGTAGCACTTATGATGTACCAAGCATTGTATGGACTTTCAGTTTATTAATGCATTTAAACTTTAAAACCTCTCTATAATGCAGATACTATTTTAAATCCACTTTCTAGATGAGGAAGCTGAGTCACAGAGAGGTTGAATAACCAGTCCAAGGTAATGCAGCTAGTCCTAGTATTAGAGCTACAATTTGAATTAGGCAACCTAGCACTTTAGTCCATGCTCTTAACCTCTGAGTTATAACATTTTTTCACCAACTAAATAAGACTCATATACTAGAACTATTGCTAGTTTCTATTAAATTACTTTATTCTTTCTTGAGTCCTATTTGGGTATATCAGTTCTATGATTAGGTGATTATAGAGTGATTTTTCAGACATACCAACTGCCTTATCTGTTTTTTTTTTTTTTAAGGTTTAATTTTATTTTTTTTTGGCTGCATTAGGTCTTCATTGCTGTGCACAGGCTTTCTCTAGTCGTGGCTAGTGGGAGCTACTCTTCGTTGCAGTGCACAGGCTTCTCCTTGTGGTGGCTTGTCTTGCTGCGGAGCATGGGCTCTAGGCGCTTGGGCTCAGTAGTTGTGGCTGGTGGGCTGTAGAGTGCAGGCTTGGTAGTTGTGGCGCACAGACTTAGTTGCTCCATGGCATGTGGGATGTTCCCCGACCAGGGATCAAACCCATATCCCCTGCATTGGAAGGTGGATTCTTATCCACTGCGCCACCAGGGAAATCCTGCCTTATCTTTTTGATAAGATTAGCCTTTGGTGTTGATGTTGTCTCAGATTTTCCCCTTAATTCTTAATTTAATAAAAAAGTCTCAGTGAAAATATTTCTGTTTCTTACTTGCTAACAGATTTCAAGACAATGCAATGAAAAATATAGTAATCTTAAAGACAACCATGAAAAATTTATCCAGGTATATTTTAGCATTTGAAAATAGTCAAATCATGCAAAAATGGGCAAGATGTCAATTAAAGACAATCGCTTTACAAGTCTTAAAAGTAATTTGTGTATCAGAAATCCTACTTTCTGTTCACAGGAGGGCAGTGAGCACGCAAGCCTCATATGACTTAGGAATATATTTGCTTAATAACTTACAAGATCCAGCGCCAGTCCTCTCTGTTGCTATGTAGATGATGAATTTTAATAAATGTGTTCAGGGTCATCAGATCACATCTGCAAAGAGATTCAGAGAATATCTTCTATAGAGTGTGGAAGAAAGTTGCAAACATTTCTGGTTACGAAAAAGCTAATTTTTTGTGGAGATTTTACTTCATCTTTCTGCCCTTTCATCTTTAACTATTTACAATTATATAATCAATTCTTTTGTCATTAAATTATCTTTCAAACCTACTACGTATATCTTAGGATGTAAGTGGCTACCATTGGATGACAGCTATGTTTGATTTCACTTCTTTGCCTTGACTTTCTTTCAATTCATTTTCATCAAGGCAACATATTGAATGAATGTATTTTTCAAAACAGTAGTTGTTGAATTCTGGTGTGTGTGTGTGTGTGTGTGTGTGTGTGTGTATGTGTGTGTACTACATTTAGGAACAAACTTCCGTTTCAGGGTGGACGCTTGGCATTGCAAGTTTCAGTCAGAATTATTTTTCACGACCTAGTTATCAACCCACAAAAACATGGCCTTATAATGTAAGTGGTGACATAACCTTTACACATACCCAGCTATAAATCAAGGTGCTATAAAACATCATATTTGAAAAGTCACGCGAGGTAAAATACTGAGCTAATGTTCATTGGGAGGAAGAGAACACTCAACTAGTTAAATGCTTCCAGTTTCAGATGAAATATAGGCCCTTTTGTATCTTTGGTAACAAAACCAAATGTAAAATGTTTCTCATATATGAGTGAAATGAATGTCAAAAAAGACTCTTTATGAGAAAAAAAAAAGGCACTTCAATTAGGGCTTTACTGTTTTCCAATCCAAAATCAAATCTATGAATGCCATTGAGTTACTTCCCTAAGGAATTAAATTTCAGTCTTAGAAGTTTTGCTGGAGGGACTTAATCCTCCCTGAGTGCTGAGGAAGGCCAAAGAGCACTAGAAGCACTAGAAGTCAAGTGGGATATTATGCCAGCAAAATTCTCATTGAGCATTTGATGTCATATATCATCCAGCACTGGCTTTTCTATCAGGTCATTTCAGGACAAGGTAGTACTACAAAAGCAGAACCAACTTAGTGGGTGAATTGCTAACAAGTTTCAGGGGTTTGGCTGGCACTCCAAAGTTTATTTGAGTTAATCTTCATTCTCATTGGCCTGCAGAGCTCGGTGAAAACTGGCTTTTCAGTGAACACTTTCATTGCTTCCTGATGGTACTGGTATCAGAAACAGGCCAAGAAAGTACTTCAGAGGTTTTTATAGGAGTAGTTGCTTCAGGTAAGGAAGAACTTTCTGTCAGAAGGTACAGAGACTATCTGTTTATTATTTATTTGCGACACATGGCAACTGGACTCCTGTTTACTAAAGCCAGTCTTATTGGTGTGCTGATGACTTATTTCTGGGGATTATTTGGAATTTACACTTTCTACAGTAGGTTCCAAAGAATTCTCATTGATTGATTCAACAGATAGAAGTTACCAACAGATAAAATCAATTCTATCTGTGAATCTGTAGAAATTCTAGTTGTAGTTTTGAATCTAATAGATGATGATTGAACTGAGAAAGTGTTCGGCTAAATAGAAAACACCATATTTTTCTGAATTTTAAGGCCTTAGTGTTAAAAGACATTATGAATTGTATCATGTTCCTCACACTGCTATATATTCTATCTCACAATTTGCAGTGAAAACACTTGGATTCTTTCCTGAAGATAATCTGTATATACTTACAAAATTCTGTTTATGCTTTAGTGATGTTATGGAAAACCTCTATTCCGTTTAGACCAGTCTGAGTAAGTGTGCCACTTTTGATTGTGTTTTGTTTGGGGTTTCGATTGTACATCTAAAAATAATACCTGAGTGGGAAGGGAAGAACCAACTTGGTTAATGGCAGGACAAATAGAATCACCCCTATTTGTTGGGCTTTCTTCAAAGATAGATTTGAGAACACAGTTTAATCCTGAAGACTAGGTGAGACCTCTAGCTTCCTCTGAAGGAAGTTTCACATCCCACGGCTCTCAATCCTGTGATGTGACAAAGGCCGATCTGCTGTACCTCCCTGTGCCAGGGGAGAAGTGGGAAAGGCAGCAAGGGCATACCCCTTTCTACTCTCGGCTCCTTTCACGCTGGCCTAGGCTGCTTAGCCCACTGCCAGGCTTGACTTCCTTGTGTGTCAGGAAGGGGAGCAAGGACTTCTGAAGCAAAAATTTAAAGAGAAAGTGGGAATGACCTGCTCTAAGTGGATACAGGAAGTGAAAGAAGGAAGCAGTACACGCCAGGTCTTTCTCAAGCTACAGTAACACTACCCTCTGTTAAGATGGGCGCCAGAGATGTCAGTCTCTGTCCAATCAGATTGGAACGTTCTCCTTCCATGGGGTGGTGGGAGGGGCTAAAGCATGGGCCGCTGTCTCCTCTTCTTGGAGGAGGGGAGGGGGAAATGTTCCTCTAACCCAACAACACACATCCCTCCTGACAGTGGAATCCTTTGCATAATTTCCAAACCAAGTCACTCTCAGAACTTTCTTGAGTACCCTCAGAAGCTGGACATTGCCCCTAGCAGCCCGTTGTGTTTCATGATCCTGGTAGTAAGCTCTCATATGAAGCCCAACCTGCCCCGTGTCTTCCACCATGTGACAATACTTTTCTGAGTTCTTGGAGCAGCAAGGAGCAGGTCTAATCATGCAACTAATTTTCTGTTATTGGAGTCTGTTATCTCTCTGCACAGCCCTGCTCCCCAGACACCACATCTATCCATGAAATCCAAATGCACTCTTAAGAAAGAGAGAACCAGGAAGTATTTTCTGAAAATGCAAGGATACTTAAAATCAGTTTCCTTTTAGGAACACTCCCCGCCACCCCCCATCACTGTGGAGGGGAAGTTCAGGTGGGAAAGGTGGCCTCGATTGGCAGGACACCTGGAGCACGGTGGGGCATGGGTGGTGGCTCTCCTCTCCCTAAACAGCAGTGAGGGTTCCTGCCACCCCCCACCCCCAACCGCATGTCTCCTTTTGCCTCTGCTCTCAAAAGTGAAATGCTGCACAGTCGGGAGGGCTGGTGCAGAGTTAAGACACGTAGAGCCAAGAAAATAAAGAGTCAGATGTCCCAGCAGCTTTCAGTGCGTCCTGATTCTCACCACCCCCAGAGCAACCATGAAAGTAGGAGGGACCAGATGAAGACATTTAAAAATTGGTTCTGCTCCACAGTGATCCGGAGCAGGCTGGGGCTCGGCTGCTTTGAGGTGGCTTGAGAGGCTCCTCTCTGGTGTCAGAACATTCACGTGGCAGCTCCCCTCCCTTTGCAACCTCTCTGACTCACCCTAACCTTGAGGTAGGAAGACTGAAACTTTTTCTTATTTATTTATTTATTTTTAACACATTGAACGTACAATTGACTGAAACCAAATTCCGTGGAAATCCAACAGACATATATATTCAGCATAGCCATGGCCGACTTCTGGTCTTGAGCACGGATCCATGACGGAGGGAAGTGTGTGGGTGTTTGTGTCGGATTCGTGCCATTCATTGGGTTTACAGCGAGATCTGCGTAAGTGAGCTAAGAATTCTATTTCTCTTATACGTTACGAGGGGAGAAAGGAAGTGCACTTATGGTGCAGTGTTCAAAAACAAACAAAAGGGAACAAAACAAAACCCCCTACAATGTAAAGGCCCACACTTTTTTTTTTTTTTTTTTTAAAAGCAGACATTTATGTTTCACAGTTCTAGAGGCCGGAAGTCCAAGATTAAGATGCCACTATGGTCTGGTTCTTTTTTTTTTTTTTTTTTTTTAAGCATCTTTACTGGAGTATAATTGCTTTACAATGGTGTGTTAGCTTCTGCTTTATAACAAAGTGAATCAGCTATACGTATACACATATCCCCATATCCCCGCCCTTTTGCATCTCCCTCCCCCCCAATCCCACCCCTCTAGGTGGTCACAAAGCACTGAGCTGATCTCCCTGTGCTATGCGGCTGCTTCCCACTAGCTGTCTATTTTACATTTGGTAAAAATATAACTACCATACGACCCAGCAATCCCACTACTGGGCATATACCCTGAGAAAACCCTAATTCAAAAAAAGTCATGTACCACAATGTTCATTGCAGCTCTCTTTACAATAGTCAGGGCCCACACTTTTAAAACTGTGTACCAGCTGCTGGAGAGTGGGTTATATGAACTTGGACTTTTCTCCGAGGTGGGTCTGAGATGACATGAACTTATATTGCTGCAGGGTTGCCTATGTAACAACCATTTTGTTGGGGAGTGACCCCCTGAGTGCTTGCATGACTACTAAAAAACATTCATAGAAAAGAACAAGTGTGACATGAAATGTATAGGAAGAAAACTTACTCTTTAGCCACCTGCCTGTGACTTGGCAAAATGTGAGCCCCTGGAATCACCTTGTAGAAATCGAAGATCTTCCAAGTTCTTTAGTAACCTTGGGAATTCATTAAGAGCGTCAGGGTCTGTCACAAGGTAAGTGTTGAGTGGCTAAGGTTGAAGGAGCAGTAGATTAAACTTCCTTTATTTGTTTCTCATTACACCATACAAACGTCTGTGTCCCTGACCAAATATATTAGGGCAAAAAATGAAAGAGGAAACTCTAAGTAATGATTGATAACATGCCAAGCAACTTCAGAACTTTGTTGACATTTGCTCTCTTGAATTGTATCCTAATGACTATATAACATGTACCTCTAAAGTAATGTAACTTAAAACACACAAACAAACAGAAGGCCCTCACAACATACAAGAAAAACTAAATATGTGTTATTTCCTTTGGGGCAGTCATTTTGGAAGGCTAGTACTTAACCTGATAATTCTGAAATTATTCAAAATCAGCTTTCTACAGTCTCTCTGCAAGATCTATAGTTCCATGTACATTACTTTGAATGTCTTATCGTGGGCCTTACAGTCTGGCATATACATTGCGTCTAGCGTCCTCCTTTTATGGAGAAACTTGATCTGGAAAGTTCAAGTGATTTGTCCAGAGCCACATAAAGCTGGGATTAGAACCAAGATCTGTTTTTCAGGTTAGCATTTTTGCCACAACTTCCTTCTGCCTTTTTCCTTTGTGGGTGGACCTAATTTCTTGAAGAAAAAAAAAAAAAAGAAAGAAAAAAAAGTGTAACTTATTCAAAGCCAAGTCTAGTGCATAAGATGGATGATCAACTCAGTGCAATGCAGCAAATATTCATTGGACACCTACTATATACAAGGCCTCCTGACAAGTGCTGCAAAGGATACAAGAGATTTTAAGGCATAGGGCGTGACCTTAAATTAACTGTAATAGGAGGATCAAAAAAAAATGAGCTGTGATTACAGTAGAATTGAGAGTAGTTTCCTTGAGTTCCTGATTTTGAATCATACGCCTTCAATCAATAGGTTTAGATTTATGAAGCCAACAGAGAAAGCCCCTACTTTGGTTAAGTAGCTATTTGTTGTGACCTTCTTTCAAATTCACAGTGACAGGATTGGAATGAACAAACCTGTTAGCTTATGAAAATCATTTTGAGTCTTTAAAATGAAAATGGGACCTAACATTTTAGGTAAGGGTGCAATTATTATTTTCTGTAAAAAACTGTTAGAATTTTCAGAATATTTGTGTACTGCCAAGTTGCTATGTGGATACTTTTGGGGAAAAGAAATCAACACATCCAATCTGTGGTGACAGACCTTTAATCAATACTGTGCTATTCTAGAGTCTTTCAAATATGGTCAGCACTTAATTCTGCTGCTTTTTAAAATGCCGAAATAAAGATAATAAATACCTTGTTAATCTACTCTGTCTCAATGAATTTGTATTATGGTGACATAACTAGCCTAGAAACGTAAGCTCATCATCTACATCTTTTCCTATTGTTTATGTAATAAAACAAATACCTTTTTATAAGAATATCTTACTATTGACTTATCATCAATAGAGTTTTGAGTTAGTTTTCTAGTAATAATTTTCACTTGGGAGATTTACACTTGTGAACATACATTAGATGTCTGGCACATTTTATAAATTATTAATTGCTTTATTTATATGTTTAATCCTCATAATGACTTCCTGAGATAAGTATTACTAACTCAGTAAGGAAATCAAGGCTCAGAGAGACTAAATAAGTTACCTAAGTTCATGGAATGAGAAAGCAGCTGTGCTAAGATTCAAACCCAGATCTGTGGGTTGCTAAGCTGTGTTCTTTTTATTGCATTATCTGTACATGCTTTAAATCAGAGTGCTATGTGACCTTCCCCTATTATAATCAAGGACATACACTTCAAGATTTCTGGCCTTGGGGGAGGAGAGAGTTGGGAATAAATTGTTGAGAAAGAAATAGTAATTGGTTAGGTGATGTATGAACTCCCAAATCTAGCCCTTGCCCTACCACACTCGCCTGAAAGAACTCTGATGGATATATACGCACAGAAGATCAGGTCTGTCACTTTACTAACATCTGTGCTTTTTGCACATGTCAGCTTTGTGCATTTCCTTGGGAATCTAAGCTGGACTTTGTGGAGAACCTCTAAACTCTTGCTTAGGCCAGGTGCTGCCCAAATTGCCTCCTTTTCCCTCTGCCTCTCTCTGGTTCCTAATTGCCTGCTAAGGGGAAATGGAGTAGAGAGGAAGACACTTGTTCTTCAGTGAGGACAAGGCCTGATTCTATTTTACCATGCCCGGAGGAAACACACCCAAAGAGACAGGTGTTTGTGTTCTTTCTGGAAAAAAAGTCCTAGAGCCCTGTGTGCCCCAATCCTTACCTTCTGGCACACTCAAATTTTAACCCCTGTCCAACCTTGTGATAATTATTAGCCCAGGGACCAATGTTCTTATCTCTTGAAACTTCTGTAGTGGATGGATTAAGGATAGTGGAAATGGAGATAGGCTAGTACAGAGGCGGGTAGGGAAGCTGTTAGTTTCCCTTAGCTATCAGGGAGCAGTATGCATTGATTTCATGGACACACCCAACTCACGATGATGTCCTTACTCATCGAGTGCACTCATCCGAGTTAAGTAGCCTCAATCTATTTAACATTAGGTGAAATCATTTCAATAAAGACAAGGATAAAAGAAATGTTCAAGAGTCACATCTGACCATATCCTTTATGCATTGTAATGGAAATGACATGCAATTTGAGATTGAGTATCTTCGGAGAAGTCACTCACAAAACACCTGAAACAAATATTTTCTAAATATGTGGCTAAAGGATACAATAATTATGACAATTCTGACTCTTTTTTTCCCAAACCTATCACTAAGGTTATGCCAAACTCCTAAACACACATATCAAAACTAACTGATTAACCTATAAGGATAGTTTCCAATCTATATTGTATAAACAGGGCTTTACATGCATGTGGTTCTATGAAGCTACGCCCATCTTTACCATGTATTATCCTAGTCAGACTACATGGATAAGTATAGGTAAACAGTATTAAACAAGTCTTGATAATCTGAGATAATTCTGGAATAAAACACCCATCTGAGCCCCAAG